>NW_015170292.1:222141-239834 GCF_001447785.1 Gekko japonicus | reverse complement strand
AACCGACAGCTTGATCCCAATTAACGAAAGCCTTGAGATCTATAATGTCGATGTGATCACATACATGACACTATCATTTTTGATGCAGTGCTTTAGCAATTGAAGGAGGGCATGAGCATACTAGCAGAACACCGTGCTGAAAGATGCAGTCATATGTGCTATCACATCAATATTTTAAGTGGTATCTTATCCATGTGTGCAGGCACATCAGCAATGGATAGGTGGAGAAAGAGACCCAAGAGAACTGAAAAAAAAATGTGGGAAACGATATGGTCTGGAATTAATCTTTAGGACTGTACCTAGTTAAAAAACCAAGAGGGAATAGGACACGTAACAATAAAAATTCAAAATAAGAAAGGGATGGGGGGGTCAGCTCATCCCTAACGGTAAAGGTAAAGGTTCCCTTGCTCGAAAGCCAGTCGAGTCCGACTCTAGGGTTGCGGTGCTCATCTCTGTTTCAAAGCCGAAGAGCTAGCGCTGTCCGAAGACATTTCCATGGTCATGTGGCCAACATGACTAAACACCAAGGCGCACGGAACACTGTTACCTTCCCACTGAAGTGGTACCTATTTATCTACTTGCAATTTCTTGCTTTCAAACTTCTAGGTTGGCAGGAGCTGGAACTAGAGATGGGAGCTCACTCAGTCATGTGGCACACTCGGGTCTTGAACTGCTGAACTATCGACCTTCCACAGCCTGCAGTTCAGCGTCTTAACCACTTGAGCAACCGCAGCTCACAGCTCATCCCTACCCATGACTAAAAATGAGCCTCAGAATTTAAGCAAAGTAATACAAATAACAGCAATGAAGAATATGACAAATTATACACATTTGTACAAGCAGCAGAACTTCTCAGTTTTCTTGGTGCAGAACTGGGGTAATATTGACACAGTTTCCATCATTTTCCTTAGTGCCCCATGCACAAGGCATCAATATTATCCTTTAAAATTCATTTTAAAATGTATATCATCACCTGTTTTGTTTTTTTTTTTAAATGTATATCATCACACAGTCTCTTTGTGTGTGAAAAGCTGAGATTCCATTTCCAAACACACAAGTAGTTTCTAAAAGTTTCATCTGGGGGGAAAAAAGAACCAAGCTTAGATTTTTTTAAAAACCACACATGCATAAAAAGTTATAATAACCTTCAAGTGATAGATAAAATTACCACACTGTCCATTATAATTTTCATCTTCCTTTAAATTAAAAGAAAGATAATTTTCATGATTAACTCGTTTCTTTTTAGCTCATCAACCCTTTCCTACATCGATATCTCTAGCAAAATTGGCCACTTAGCTGTTTTCCAAGTGATTTGACCTTTATTCTTGTGGCTAAATGAAAGTTCCTTTTTCCACATCAGGCCAGCAAGAAGAGCTCTGAAGGGGGGAGGTGTAGCATTAATATTGGCTGAAAGGCCCAAGAGGCACCACTTCAGCTGGAATGCGGAAGTTGGAGTATTTCTCTGACTTTCCCTTGAGAAAACTGTTTGAACGAAACTGGTATTTTAAAAGTCGGATATCCATATATTTTAAAAAAACAATTAAAAAGTAGTATTAATTTGGGACTACTGGGGCAAGCATCACAAAAAGATGGTTCAATTAGCTTTGGAAACACTTCACAAGGCAATAGTAATCCAGCCTTTGTGTAAGTGAGAAACAGGTCAAGCGTAAAGTATGTGAAAGTATCGCACTCTAATGCAATGGGTTTCCAACTGTGCCCTGGAGAGCCTGGTGAGCTTTAGTAGGTTATTAGTTGTTCCTCAATGAGAAACCTCAGTAGGGGCAGACAAGTTTCCTGAAAGGTAGGCTGCCTACACAACCAGTCTTCCGCTGCAAAGTGCAGTGCTACGGAAATGGTGAGAGACGTGTTTGAAGTCACACTTTTAGTTCAAATATGGGCAATGGCATGGCCGAGGAATCTTGTCCAGGGCCCCACGTAAACTAAATGCCCACATCAGAATCTATGATATGCAATCTCCCTGCTGCTCATATCACAATTTGATCACGCTCTTAAACGATCAGCAAAAGGACTGCTTTCAGGGAGCACCCAGATTCTTCTAACAGTGCCAGCTTATGCAGAGTGACATCGTTTTAATGGACTTATGCATTTATTAAAATATTTATATCCTGCTTTTCCTCACAGCTGAAGGCAGCCTGCAAGTCACAATTAAAACCTCAATTTAAATTAGTTATAACCAGGGGTCATTTCCTGCAGGAGCGCACAGGAGCAGAGCTCCGGCAGTAAAGAGCCCAGGGGGTGAGCACATGCAACAAGCTCCACCCTCTGCTCCCAGCAGCCCTCAGTCAGAGCAAGAAGCAGGCAGGTAAGCTCTCCCCAGCCCCCCGGTCCAAAACAGTCCAGTGGCACCTTTAAGACCAGATTTTATTCAGGTACAAGCTCTCCCTCCCCTGCGAGGACAGATCTGCACGTTTCCCCCCTCCCAATAGCTAGCAATCCAAAACTGTCCAGTGGAGCCTGAGCAGTGGGTGTTGCCTTCTGACACACTTCTGGTGATGTCAGGGGGTGTGGCATATGCAAATAAGTTATGCTAACGATTTATGCTAATGAGCTCCTGCACCTCTTTTTCTACAAAATGACCCCTGGTTATAACCAGCACAATAAAATCAACAGAACAAAACCCCAGACGACTTCTCCCCACAGATGACTTCTCCCCACAAAAGATGCCTGTACTGTATACTCAGTTAAAAGTCCCAGAAAATAAAATAGACCCGGAGGGACTTCTGAAGGTTTCTAAAGATGGCAGTCCCTTCTTTTCCTCAGGATGCCCATTCCACAGAGTGGAAAAGATGTGAGCCCTGACTGATGCCACTGGGGGAGCAGTTAGTAACTAGCAGTCCAAGGACCATAGCTGGCACACGAGGACATATGGGAGGAGACTTAGAAAGGAGTAACTTTGCTTCGGATTGAACTGTAAATAGTTCTGCAAATGTCTGCATGTATGTATTTTTGCACTGTTTTCTTGTGATGTTCCCCCGCCAAACAGCTCAAATGATGAAGAAATGACAAATTACAATGAGGTTGCGGTCACACGCACCAGATGAAGGAGAGGGGAAGCGAGGCTATTTCCTCCAGGGGAATTTGACCCTCAGTTGTGCGATCACACAGTCCTTGGAAGCTGCGGGCACAGCCCACCACTGTGTGATCAGACGCAACTGCGGGTAAGTCGGTAGGGGGATTTGTTTGTTTCTGATGCACTTAAATGAGAAATCAATTAACTGCATCTCCGCACTGAGGGCTCCCTATGGAGAGTGTGATAATGCACATACTGAGAAAGGGGGAGAAAACAACGGCATGGAGTCAGGATGGCCTGATCAGACCATCCCAATGCCATGGAAGCGTGCTGGAGCGATCAGACAGGGGAAAGTCCATCCGTGGCCCGTCGCAACCCATTTCTACCAGATTTTCCCCGGTGTCCTTTAACTCCGCTTCTGTGGCGGAGCAGAATGGGTTGCCAATGGTTGCGGGGCACTTCCCAGATGTTGTTGTCTGATCGTGCCCTTTCAATCTGCCCGGCATTTGCACCTATGGCGAGTCTAATTGTGTGTATGATCGCAGCCTGAAAGAACTTTCCTTGGCTGCCTTAGAGCATGTCAATGCACGTACATGGATATTAAGGCACATGCAGTACACGGTTGATCGGCATATACTACAGTCGTTGAGCTAAAATTTTAATGGTTAGTGTGTAACCATGTGTGTTTGTAACTGCATTGTCTGTACTGTGCTGCTGCTATGTCTGTCAGATGTCTGTGTATCTGTGCATTTGGGACTCAGGGATTACTGCTGTGTTTGCTGCTGTGTTTGTATGGCTTGCCTTGCATCTCATGCTTGCCTATGGATGGGCAAGGCTTGGGCTGCCTGGACTACAGAATGCGTGCTTCCCTGCACCTTTCCCAGCATGCCTCTGGACAAAGAAGACCAGTGCCATTATGCTAGTTGAGACACTTGGAGAAACAACAGGTTTTCCCACCATTGCTGAACTGTGGGAAACCACGTAACTCTTCCTGCTATCTGGTTTTGGCATCACAAAGAAAACTTCCTTTATTGCCCGTCATGGAGCAGGCACATCTCTGCAAGTCAAAGGTTGCCAATGGAAACAACGTTTCACACCTGGCCACATGGCTCTATCTTTGAAGTTAGGGCAGAGCATCTGCATATTGCCCTCTCCCCTCGATTAGGATGTCACAACTCTTTAACCTATAGCCGTAGTAAAGAGGGTGGACCCTAAGGGTTTATTGGCCTTATAAGCCAAGCCCAAAAACTAGCTTTTAAAAAGAGAAATGCAGCCTTTGTTTCTCTGGTTAACCCATCCCTCCTTACCTTGCAACTTAAGTGCTGCAGGTGATTCTTACTGCGTTCCCGGGAGTCGCGACCCGAGAACCCGCATGTGGCTCGGCTGGACCAGTCCGTGTGTTTTTAGAATTCACCCGCTGATCCTTAAGCTGCCCCATTCCTGCTACGAGGAGATTTCTTCTCAGCTTGGACCTCAGATAAGTATAAGCGATATCCTGCTGTGTTATCCCCCTTGTCTGTTGAATTTCTTATTTTCCTTGCTGATTGCTTTCTATATACTATGGTAACTAAGGAACTTGTGTGATTCTGCGTGTGCATCTGTTTTTCGTATGCTTGAGAACTGCTTAGTAAAAGGCAACATTTATTCATTAAACCTAGTGTGTTGTCTCACTTCCTGGGAAATAGGGGCGTTCGTTGGCCAATCTGACCTCTGTATACACGGGAAAATTACTCACGCCACGCCCACTGTCGTACATAAGTCTGAGTTGGGCATTCGGAACCGTCCTTAGAGGAGGTCCGGTATCAAGTGACATATCAGACGATTATGTCTGAATAGTAAATCCGTAGCCTAAGGAATGTACATAAGTTCTAGGCTTTAAATTAGTAGACGTTTGTGAGATAAACAAATATAGCATACAGACGGTATCCTGTAGGTACAGAGGAAGGTGAGTCAGTTCAAACAGTGATCTTCAGTACAAGAACTGAAATGCTACATGCACTCTTATTTTCCTCTGTATCATGTTGGATTGTACACACATAAGATCACGCTGCAAGACTGCATTCCTAAACACACTTCCTGGAGAGTCAGTCCAATTGAACTTAGGGATAATTGTTTCTGAGTAAACAGCTGCGGTGGCTCAAGTGGTTAAGACGCTGAAACGCAGGCTGTGGAAGGTCAGTAGTTCAGCAGTTCGAGACCCGAGTTGCCGCATGACAAGAGTGAGCTCCCGTCTCTAGTTCCAGCTCCTGCCAACCTAGCAGTTCGAAAGCAAGGAATTGCAAGTAGATAAATAGGCACCACTTCGGTGGGAAGGTAACAGCGTTCCGTGCACCTTGGTGTTTAGTCATGCCGGCCACATGACCATGGAAACGTCTTCGGACAGCACTGGCTCTTCAGCTTTGAAACAGAGATGAGCACCGCAACCCTAGAGTCAGATTTGACTGGCTTTCGAGCAAGGGAGCCTTTACCTTTACCTTTTAAACAGGTAATGGGTGCCTGGCTGTGAATCTAAAAATATAAATAAGTATCTGGTAAACAACAAAATTTGACTTGAGAGCATCCAGCCAACAGGGTTATACGGCTTGTACTACATCATTGGTTATAAGACTTGTAGTACATCAACACAGCCTAAAGAGAGCCTTGACACATGTCAGATAGTTTAAAATTACTCGGGAAAGTGGGCAAGATCTCTAGCAGCCAAATCTGTGCATTTTGTTTTATGATTATGCTCTACAAAAAGGATCTTGATTTATTTCCACAATGAGGGCATTTATTCGACCAATGTATAAAACAACATTTTTTCAGAAACTTCTAAGTCCCAGTGGTCAGACAGAAATAAATTCTCTGTACAGTATTTTTTTTTGTTATGCCAAACAAAGTAATCATATAGCCCTTGATTCCCACAATGGTACTATAACAAATCCTCCCCTATTGCATTTTTATACAATGCTTGCTTCCATTTTCTGCATTGCAACACTGGTCAGGCTGTGGTATCATCTTTAATAAGCATACTTCTAAATCTTGCTTTCAACAGGGGGAGGGAGGGGAATGGGGTGAGAAAACAAGTGTGCTATAAGAAAGCTATTCATCACATCTGGCCAAAACAAACTGGTCACCGTGCAGGAATGAAATTATTTTTCAACTGCACTTGTTAGCCATTTATAAAAATTGAGCAATACACACTGTGGATATTTATGGCCTAGGAAAGAAATTTCTACCCAAGTTATTTCCCCAATAAGGAGAAGAAATCAGACTATATGGTTTGGGAATAGAGAGAGCTGGAAAATATATCTAGGGCAGTGTATATGGAGATCAGTCTTGTTTCCTTTTTTCAGAGGGAAACACAACATTTCTGTCAACCTTAAAAAGTATAAGGAGTTGTTCAAGGTGAAAATCCTACTTGCTTCTGAGGGGGGTGCAGAATCAACAAAACTCTTACCAAAATTCAGTATTCTGTAGTATTTAAAGGCAAAAAAATGTAGTTTGGGGGGAATGTTTTCAGTTAAAATGTATCAGGTAGGGGTTTCCAACTTTTAAACTCCCTTTTATAGTCTGCTTCTAGCCTGAGGACCATTTTATAGCTGTCATTTTAGGCAGCTAAAATGATTTTATACTGATAATTCAAGTGTTATTTTTTTAAAAAAAAGATTTTATTGTACTGTTTTCATTTTGGTGACCCTCCTAAAGCAAGTCAGGAAAGGAGGTGTATAAATTTTGAAATAAATTGATAACTTGAGGCAGTTATTTTTAAAGGGGGTTCATTGTAAGTAGATGAAATCTGACCTTTTTAATTTAAAAAAGCCCTGAATTAATTGAAGAAAAAAATAAGCTATTCTTCAATGCCTCTCGCACCACCACTGAAACATGTAAATTTGGACCTGGCAAGAAAGTTCTAAACCTGTCGGTTGCACAAATCACTCTTGTTTCTTCACCCCCCCCCCCAAAAAAAAAGCTAGATGATCTTCTGGCTAGAAGACCTTCAGGAATAATTGAAAAGTCACTGTTGCCAGGATAAAACTCACAATCTACTGAAACATTTTTTCTAATACAATACACAGTACTACTCCTACAATTCCACTGTCCCATTCGAACTATCCATAGTCATTCGGACGTTCCTTCATAACAGATCAAGGATACACAGATCAAGGATACACCTGTAAAGCAGATCAAGGATACACCTGTAAAGCAGACACAGGAAGGAAGGGTAGGTGAAAGGCACTTTTAATGTACTGCAGACTTTCGATTAGGCTATTATTCTGACTAATTTCTGATATATGCACACACACTCACTGTGCATTTATCAAAAAAGAAAAACCACCCTGTTAGTTAAGCTATTAGCTTTGTATCAATTTAGCATTTTTCCTCACTCAATCTCAAGAGAAACTTGACAGGGCAAAAAACTGAATTATGATCAGTAACAAGCCTATTAATACATTAACCAATCAATCATGATGACTTTCTGGGGGGGGGGAATGGAAGAGAGCATAGCCAAATAAGAATTAAGTGCAGACCAATGTTCCCTCTAAGCTGTGGAGTCTTGTGAGCAAAAATTCTACTTTGTGAGCTACTGGCATTAAAGTTGTGAGCAAGCGATTTGGCTACTACATAAATTAGTTTCCTCTAGAGCTATCCTTCCTGAGCTGAGACAAAAACGTGTGAGCTGGAGGCTAAAAAATGGTGAGCTAGCTCACACTAACTCAGCTTAGAGGGAACACTGGTGCAGACAGTAGCTAATGTCAAATAACAGAGATGCTGGGGTTCACACATCCCTGAGAATCCTGTACCTTCTACACAAGGTAATGACTTGGTAGGTTAAGGTCATTCAATGGTAATAAAAACACACCCAAACTTGTTTTCTCAGTGCCTATTTCAGGAGACAACAGAATTTTTACCACACATGCTCCTCTTCTTACAAGGAGTTCATTATTGCATTTGACCCTCACAACATGGAGTTAAGTTACAGTGAGATATAGTGAAGTGGCTGGCCCTTTGATCGAAGGGGGTCTTCAATTAAATCTCCTTGGCCCTAGTGTATCTGTTAAGCTCTACTTTATTAGGTGATTTCAGGAACAGCTGCCCTGTTTTTAAGCATGCAAACACCACACCCCAAACACAACCCACTCCCAACGATAGACTATTTACATAACACTGTATCTCTATTGGCCTACTCTAAGAGCCTAGTAAGCTATTGTTGGGGGGGGGGACAAGCTCAACCAGATCCTGCTACTAGTTCAGGGATGACTCCGACTCAGTACATAACAGTATCACTAAACACTATTCCATGGTGGTTTCCCACAAGCTGTAAGATTGCACTTGGGTGGCTGATTCACATTTTATACTGTAGACAAACTGGCCTACAAATCTCCCAGAGTTCACCAACAATGCCTGGAACAGTGACACGTGTCAAATATGCTTTTACCAACCTATCATTGGCTCCAAATTTATTCAGAAAGACAACTGTCATGGATGAATAGATGAACCATCTACTTGGCAGAATATGAATTGTCCTTTCAAATTATGTCCTGACAGTGGTGGTGGAAAGTGCCATCAAATCACAGCTGATTTATGGTGACCCCATTGGGTTTTCAAGGCAAGAGATGTTCAGAGGTGGTTTGCCATTGTCCCTGGACTTCCTTGGTGGTCTTCCATCCAAACACCAAGTAGGGTTGACCTTGCTTAACTTCGGAAAACTGACCAGATTGGGCTAGCCTGGGTTCTCATATACAAATATATTCTGACCAATATACCAGGTTTGAGACTGGAGGATAGGTTTATCTTTGGCTATTAATCCTCCCATGACAAGTAGATGGATTTTTTGCCATCAGAAGTATATCTCCAAGCTCCAGAAGTGGATATGAACAGCAGGAGGGAAGACCTTCCCTTCCTTATGCCCTGCTTGTAAGCTTCCAGAAGTATGTGGTTGGTAAATCCTTGGAAATAGGATGCTTGAATAGTTGGACATTGAACTGAATCTGCAAAGCAATTCTGCTGAGACATCTAACTTCTAAAGAACAACATATATGTGAGACCTCTGCCTTTGACTAGAAGCCAAAGCAACCCAGAAGAAAGTCAGTGTGTTCCTCGTCTCTGCGCATTTCCACTGTAAAACATTACAGCTCTTTAAACTACCCAACATAGGCACTTTGAAATGTCAAGGCTAGAGAGATAACACTTTGAGGCTAAATCCAATGATCAGGGTCCAAACAGGCAACTCTCACAGTTAGCTTGCACCATTCGGGTGGCGATGTCCTTGGCTTCTGCCAGTGACCTACATACACAGTTTGACAATGTTTATTCCAGTATAATTGAGCAAGGTGATGCAGATGACTGATATGGTTGTTACCAAGATAAAAAGGAGGGGAGAACCATGCATGAGTTCTTTGGAGGGGGGGAGTAAAAATGAGATAAACATTGTTGAAGTTATGTAGGAGGAATGCCACAAAGTGGGGCTAAAGCAGTATTCAAGGTCAAAAAAGTTTAAGGATAACTAATCTAAATAGATGCCTCTATAGGAGTTATTTACAAACAGTGATATTGCCAATGAAAATGACATACTATTCACTATTCCTCAAGGTATTTTGGGACTGCAAACCTAGAATACAGAGATGGTGACTATTTAAAAATTAATCCATATTATTTTTAAAAATCAGAACTTCATAAAAGAAATGACATTTTATGACCCCTTAATTATAAAACTAGGTTCCTGTCATAAATCTGAAAAAGGTTTTGACTTTAAAAAACAACAACAACAACCACGTGAACTGATGAATAACAAACCGTTTGTAGCAGGAACTCCTTTGCATATTAGGCCACACAACCCTAATGTAGCCAATCCTCCAAGAGCTTACAGAGCTCTTCTTACAGGAGCTACTGTAAGCTCTTGGAGGATTGGCTACATTAGGGGTGTGTCACTTAATATGCAAATGAGTACCTACTACAAAAAGAGCCCGATTAAAGGAAAGCTCAACCTTGGAATCCATACATTTAAGGCAGTGAGCACAAGAAGACAAGGAAGTCAGCTCTGTCTGTTTGGGAGGATGTTCATTTAATAAAGGGAAGTCCCTCTGGCCATGTTAAGCTGCCAGGTTTATAATTAAAAACACACACACAAATAAATCCCTGCAATTTCAAATGCTTAAAATAGACTTTGGGCATTGTGTTGATGCCATGAAGAAAGCCGATGGCTGGCTCTCTCCTTTACAGCTATGAAAGGGGGGGGGGATAAAGAGGCACGTAGGACAAGCTGAATGAACAATGATATTGTGCTAATATATCACAAGTGAAAACACATGGTTGCTCTTCTTAATGGCTCGACCTTATGGGCTGCTGGGCATCAAGACAAAGTGCCTAAGCCATCACAGTCAGACAATGTTGCACATTTGTGGTGCTGCACAACATCCAGGGCAAACACTCATTGTGTTGTACCAGTGCAATACAACAGCATAGCGACAGCAAGACAAAAGGATTGAAATAGGTGCAATTTCACATAAATGAGCAGGGAGTGGTTAGGAAGACAGAACAAGGTCTAATGGTGGATGACACTGTGCCAGCCTTAGGCCAAGAAAATCATCATCATTGATGGTAAGGACTCAAGTAGAAATACTACAGAATGCTAGGAATTGGAAAGACACAGAAAGTCCCATCCTTTCCTTTGTCACCACCAACCCTGGGAAATTGATACCTGGTAACATCTGCTACGCCTATTATGCTTTGGTTGTCAGCCTCCAGATGGGGCCTGGGGGGTCTCCTGGAATTACAGACTATAGAGGTCAATTCCCCTGGAGAAAACGGCTGCTTTGGAGGGTGGTCTCTATGGCACAATACCTTGCTGTGTTCCCTCCCCAGGCTCCACCCCCAAATCTCAATGAATTTCCTAACCTAGAGTTGGGAACCCTAGGGGGCACAGATCCTGGACACCTGTCCATCATCTTGGAGGATGGGAGACGTGCCACAAGACTGGAGGAGGGAAGATGTTATCCCAGCTTTCAAAAATGGAGGAAGGATGACCCAGGAAACTACAGTCCAGTCAGTTTGACCCCTGTCCCAGGGAAGATACTGGAGCAGATTTTAAAAGGATCGATCTGCGAGCATCCAAAGGACAACTTGGTGATCCGGGGAAGTCAGCACAGATTTGCCAGACCAACCTCATTTCCTTCTCTGATCGAGTGACAAGCCTACTGGATCAAGAGAATGCTGCTGATGTTGTTTGCCCGGATTTCAGTGAAGCTTTTGGTAGGGCTCCCCATGATGTTCTAATAGGTTCTAATAGTTCTAAAGGACTGTGGTCTGGACTCTAGGATAGTTACTGCACTCAAAGAGTAGTTGTCAATGGTATTTCATCTGAATGGAGGGAGGTATCCAGTGGGGTGTCACAGGGCTCGGTTCTGGGCCCGGTACTTTTCAATATTTTTATAAATGATCTGGATGAGGGTGTGGAGGGGCTACTGGTTAAATCTGGAGATAATACCAAATTGGGAGGAGCAGTGAACTCACCCCCTACCAGTGTGAAAAAACAGCATGGGAAGGGGGAATTGCAATTCTTCGGTTAACTCCCTTTGGCTGTTAATTAATCCTGCCCAGATCTCTAGCCTCTTAGCTAGTTTTACCTTCTGTTACAACTGGGGATGGGGACTTAAAATATCAAACAGCCGTGACACGGGAAGTTTCGTGGATAGCCCTTGCATTTCTTTTTTCCTAAAACCCAGGCATGCAGGGATTTCGGACTGGGACTGCAGTGCTGGAGGCCTCCCTTCTAAAAAGGACGGGGACAGAATGGAGCGGGTGCAGAGGAGGGCGATGAGGGTGATCAGGGACCTGGAGACCAAGAAGCCCTGTGAGGAAAGGCTGAGGGACTCCTTGGGAAGGTTCAGTCTGGAGATGAGGAGGTTGAGGTGGGGGAACAGAATGGCTCTCTTGAAGTCTTTGAAGGGAAGTCTTAGCAGGGAGCTGTTCCGGTTGGCAGCAGAGGAGAAGGACTCGCAGTAATGAGTTTAGATTAAGGGTGGGAAGGTACCCGCTGGATATTAGGAAAAACCTTTTTGGCATTAAGAGTTGTGCCACAGTGGAATCAGCTGCCTCGGGAGGTGGTGAACTCCCCCTGACTGGCTGTCTTGAAGCAGCCGCTAGACAAACACTTGTCAGGGATGCTCCAGGCTAATGCTGCACTGAGCAGGGGGTTGGACTAGATGGCCTTTACGGACCCTTCCAACTCTGTGATTCTATGAACTAGAAAATTTAGGAACAGTAAACATATTATTCTTGTTTTCAGAAACAAAGCCCACAAACATCTGAAGTTATGACTCATAGGACATAATGGCAGAAGCAGCACTCAGATGTTTTTCAGAAATGAAAGCTAAGTGATGCACAGCTTACTTACACTGCAGAAGTTACACTCATATATAACATTTTAACATCAGGTGGGCAACAACAAAATGGATGGGCTTTTCTAGTACAGCTGTGCAGAAAAGTATATAAATGTTATTTCCCATTCCCAAAAGGTTCCTTTCCCATCTCCCTGTACAGCTGGTGGGATACAGATAGCTACAAACATAGTTCTGTTCATGGAAATAAGTCTTTCCTTCTTTCTTTCAAACTGCAGCTCTTACAGGGTTCCCCAGCCCTTCAAAATAGCATGGGATGCTCAGGGGACCTCAGCTAGCAGGAAAACTTGCAGAAATTGTGGCTTTCCCTTGCATATGCAGAAGTACTTCTGTGTTACGATTGCCCTGGCGGGGCGGGCTAGGAAAGGCACAGAGTATCCAAAAACATAGGCTGAGGTCAGAGCACCAGATAGGCAGAGAAACAAAATCCAAAATATCAGGTCACTTGCACAGTCCGGAGATTGGCGGTCCAAGTTGTAAAGCCGAAAGCCATTGTTCAGAGTCAGGTTACACATTCCAAGGTCAGGGAGCCAGAAGAACGATGTCACGCAGTCCGGAGTCAAAAAAGCCGAGGGAGTCAAGCAGAAAGTCAGGAAACAAGATGCAGGGTCCGAGGTGCAGCGATTCAATCATGTGATCAGTTGCCAACACGAGGCAGGTAGTGAAGAGGGCTTCCTTAAAAGCCCATTCCCTGTGTTCCTAATTGCTGGCTGATTACAGAGTCCTGGCTCCAGTTAATACTCTGGACTCAGAGGACACCTCCCACGCATGCGTGCTTCCCTGTCAAATCCCATCTCCTTTGGTTTCGTAAACGAGCTAACAGGTGGAGGGGAATCAGGGGGTGTAGAGCTTATGCTCCACTCTGCAGGAGTGGCTCCAGGTGTGAACCCTTCTGGCAGTCAGTGTTCATCCTCTGCAAAACTTACGTCCAGGGGTGCAGGGAGCTCTTCCTTGGATGTGGAAGGTGCAGAGTCCCTGGGATCAGGGTCCACTGGGTCAGGCATGACATTCTGTTCACTTTGAAGCCAGCTGCATAAATGCTAATATTTATACATGCAAGTGGTATTATTAAAAACAACAACAACAAATCATTCCCCTGGGGATGCTAGAAGGTTGGGGTTTTTTTTTAATAAATCCATCTATGGACACAGGATCTTTTCTTGGAGGCAAATGATGCCATGTTGAGCAACAAAACAGTTGAAAGATGACTTGTTCGATGCTATCATTAAACAAAGATTTCTCAACATCGAAAGGCAAGAACTTAGGGAACGTGCAGCCAGCAGATGCTCCCCAAGTAGGTTGGGGACTTTTGACATGGGCTCTACTGCGGTGGCTCAAGTGGTTAAGATACTGAACTGCAGGCTGTGGAAGGTCAGTAGTTCAGCAGTTCAAGACCCGGGTGCCGCAAGACGGGGTGAGCTCCCGTCTCTAGTTCCAGCGCCTGCCAACCTAGCAGTTCGAAAGCAAGAAATTGCAAGTAGATAAATAGGTACCACTTCAGTGGGAAGGTAACAGCGTTCCGTGGGCCTTGGACTTTAGTCATGCCGGCCACATGACCACAGAAACGTCTTCGGACAGCGCTGGCTCTTCGGCTTGGAAATGGAGATGAGCACCGCAACCCTAGAGTCGGACTCGACTGGCCTTCGAGCAAGGGAACCTTTACCTTTTACTACTGCGAAGTATCTGTCATGTTTTACAGCCCCACATCATCGCAGAGCCTACATGCTTGCACACTTTAATGTTCTGCCATCAGAGGTGCTTTTAGGGAGGTACCGCCAGAGACCATATGTAGAAGGTCTTTGTCCTTGCTCTCTAAAAGATGTAGAATCCACTACACACACCATACTTCATTGCCCCCTCTATATCCAATCTCATTTTATTACTCCATTTCTAGAGGGTAAGATGACTCAATTGTTCACTTTCTTCTGTTTAATTCTAATTGCGAAATAATGGAGGCTGTTGCAAAATTTTTATATTATGCAATCAGAAGACGAGGTTTGAATAGCCAAGTGTACAAGTGACTGATGCATCTTAGTATTTTCCTGTTATTTCCACTATGTTTTGTGCTTTCATGCCAATAAAGGTTTTGTGAGTTGAAAGAGTTATCAGCTCCCTTGGAGGCCCAGCATGCAATATTCCATGTTAGGAATATAAGTGGATTTTTGTGCCTTGGTCCAAAGGGATCGACACATGGTCTTTCTTAGTTGGTTGAGTTTTAAGTTCAGTCTTTGCGTTAGTTTGTGAGCTTTCTGCCCAAATAGTGGGTTATTCAGGGGTTACTGTGTTGAAAGGGTTTAAGAGGGGTTGGTGCAAAATGTCTACCTCCTGTATTATTAGTAATTCAGAGGAGGCAGAATCCATGGTAATTCAGAGGAGGCAGAATACAGTGTGCTTGACTGGCCTGAGAGTTGTTTTCACAGAAATCGATTACAATATCACTTCTCAGCCTTTTGGCTAAGATCAAGTGTACTTTTAGAAGGAAGGAGGAATCAGTTTTTGCCCTTCCCCCTTTACCTTAAAAAAAATAAATAGATATCAAGCACTGGGGATGTAGCATGGTTGGGAGCATCTGCTTTCTGATTATAGGCAGCAAAGGAACAATTTAAATGAATTCCACTGTTCAGGGCACTTGTCATTTGAGCCACTTCCACCCAACCTTGGACAACAGTGTGGTAGGTATAAGCTGGCTGCTTTAGAGCCGTAAATTCTCCTGGACCTCACAGTGACTTTTGATACCACTGAACACTGTACCCCTGTGGAACGCCTTTCCAGGTTGGGATTGGGAGACACCATTCTATGGTCATTCTGATCCCACTGCAAAGGTAGATTTCAGGTGGTGGTACTGGGGGATGCTGCTTAGCCCCTTGGCCTCTGGGGTCCTGAAAGGTTCCATATTGTCCCGTATAAATCTTTAACATCCACATGGAATTGCTGGGGGATGTCATTCAGAGTTCTGGGCTGGGTTGTCACTAATATGTGACCAACACTTAGCCCTGTTTCACACTTTCAGCTAATCCCTGGGAGGGTGTAGAAACCCTGAACTGACACCTGGAGGTGGTTTTGTAGTGGATATAAGCTAATAAACTGAAGCGTAATCCTGACAAGATGGAAGTGCTACTGGTGAGCAGAACATCTGACACAGGATTTAAGGTGGCACCCATTCTGAATGGGGTTGCAGTAACCTTGAAGCAACAGGTCCATAGTCTTTGTGTGCTCTGGGATTCAGACCTACTGCTGGATAAGTAGGTGGCAGTTGTGGCCAGGAGTGCCTTTAACCAGTTTTGACTGGTTAGCCAGTTGCAGCCTTTCCTGGGCAGGAAGGATCTGGCTACTACAGTACATGCCCTGACAAGTAGATTAGATTACTGCAATGCACTCTACATGGGGCTACCCTTGAAAAGTGTTCAAAAATTGGGGAAGAATGCTGCAGCCAGGATGTTGACCAGAGTGGATCGTAGCATTGTTCCATTTACATTGGCTCCTGGGTCCCAACTTGTTTTCAGGGACGATTCAATGTGCTTAGGCTTACAAGGTTCCCAGTGGGGGTGACATTGGCGACGTGCCGATGTCACTTTCACAAGTGATGTCAGTGTGTCGTCGATATCAGGGGCAATGCACTACTTTTGGGGCAAAACTATATGGCTTGTAGCCAATTTTACCTTAGAGTTTTGCTCAAAAAGTAGAGCGTCACCCCCCAACATAATGATGACATCACTTCCGGAAGTGATGTCAGCATGTCACCACCCCTGCCCACCCAATCCCCCCACTGTCAGGAAGAAGGCACCTGGCAACCCTAATATTTAATGCTCTATGGTCTCAGACTAACATAGATGAAGGCAGGGGTCATTTCCTGCAGGAGCGCACAGGAACGGAGCTCCGGCAGTAAAGAACCCAAGGGGCGGGCACATGCAACAAGCCCCACCCCCTGCTCCCAGCAACCCTCAGTCAGAGCAAGAAGCAGCCAGGTAGGTTGCCGAGCCCCCTCAACCCCCCCGGTCCAAAGCAGTCCAGTGGCACCTTTAAGACCAAGTTTTATTCAGGTACAAGCTCTCCCTCCTCTGCGAGGACAGATCTGCACGTCCCCCCCCCCCATAGTTAGCAATCCAAAACAGTCCAGTGGAGCCTGAGCAGTGGGTGTTGCCTTCTGACACAATTCCAGTGATGTCAGTGGGTGTGGCATATGCAAATAAGTTATGCTAATGAGTTGTGCTAATGAGGTCCTGCACCTCTTTTTCTACGAAATGGCCCCTGGATGAAGGAATGCCAAGTTCCTTACCTTTTAGTTGGCATTCCCTCAGTGATCTCTCCTTCCTCCCCAAGGTTTTAACTGTTGGGTTTTTAAAAAAAATTGTATTTATTTAAAGTTTTGGTTTTAACTTGTTTTAGTGATGCATTTGTGTTTTGGCTTTAATGACTTTTGAGATAATATTTTAATTTGTATGTTTTCATTTGTTAGCCACCTTGGTGGTCCTATAGGAGCAGAATGGCAGGCTAAAAATCTTGTTAATAAAACAAAATCAGAATAATAATTTAGGCCCTGATATTGGCCAAGGGAAAAGCCCTTTTATGCCGGCATCACACTAAAGGCTTTCTTGTTGCTTAGGCCCAAGGGGTCATACAGAAATTGTGTGTGTGCATGTGCATGCGGAGGTGTGCAACCTGGCAAACATCCAAATGCATTTCACAATTGGGGAAGGTTCTCCAAACCAGTCTCTTACAGCTGACTCATCTATGGGAGTTGGGAATGGAGGCTGACTCATCTATGGGAGTTGGAAAGTTCCTTCACTGTTGGGAATTCATCAAATAAAGTCAAAAACTGTCCACCATGGTGGAATGTCATTGGGTGCTTAGATCCTACTAGCATGACATTTGGTGCACAGGAAGTCATGCAAGGTTAGCCAACTTGAGCTTTGAACCAGAGTCAGCCATGCAACTACGTCGCTTCCAGGGAAAACCCAGAAATGATGTGGGGTACCTCTAGGAATTGCAGGAAATTTGATGGTACCATTGAGTTTCCAGCAATCCCTAAAACTACACTATATCACTTCCAGGTTTTCTCCAGAAATGATGTATTGGTATAGCTGATGTCATACCCCTTCATGTCCCCACCCCTCACCCACCTGGCAGTTATCAGTAGAATAGGCTGGCAGCACTGAACATAAAACTGCTGCTACTTAGACAAAATTGTATTATCAACAGAGAAAAGAAGAAGAAGAAGAAGAAGAAGAAGAAGAAGAAGAAGAAGAAGAAGAAGAAGAAGAAGAAGAAGAAGAAGAAGAAGA
>NW_015170292.1:191857-222099 GCF_001447785.1 Gekko japonicus | reverse complement strand
GGAGGAGGAGGAGGAGGAGGAGGAGGAGGAGAACTCTGAGAGAACTCTGACACAAACTGCTCTTTTTCAAGGACAGCTGTGCCAGAGCTTGTGACTGACCCAAGGTCACATCAGCAGGTGCAAGTGGAGGAGTGGAGAATCAAACCCGATTCTCCCAGGTTAGAGTCCGCACACTTAACCACTACACCAAACTGGCTCTCCAGAAAAGACATAGGTATCCTTACACCAACTCAAAATTTGTTGTCATTTCAACACAGTATTAATATTGCCCATCTCTATATCAGTTTTAATGAGTCTCACATTCCTCTTCCCTATTGTACTGCCACACCTACATTTTGGGGTAGGTTAGGCTGAGTAAGCATGACTGGTCTAGCATCAGCCAGTGAGCTTCATGGAGGAGCAGATGTTTGAACCCACACTTCCTAGGCGCTTTCTGACAATAACTGCTACACGGAAATGGGCTAACCCTATAACAGCTTTGTGGTTAGCTGGGGAAAGCTACTTAAGTCCAGTGCTGTTGGAAATGATTTCATCCCAAACTGGATAATTGTCATTTATAAGTTCCACTTCCCAATGGTAGGATAGTTTA
Source organism: Gekko japonicus (assembly GCF_001447785.1). Lineage (NCBI taxonomy): Eukaryota > Metazoa > Chordata > Lepidosauria > Squamata > Gekkonidae > Gekko > Gekko japonicus. The sequence continues at coordinate 221,510 of NW_015170292.1, read as the reverse complement.
AGAGGGCTTCTGGGAACTTCTGTCCTGTAATTTGTTGTCTGTAGCCTAGAACCACGATCCATTAAAAAAAACCCCACACTTTTAGTACAACTCTAAAGTAAAAGTGAACAAAATATGTATGAAATTCCCCATATAGTCAGGTTTTAATGACGTCTGCTACTCCCTAAAGGAAGAGTTCTAAATTAAAGAGGGAGGTAGAAAATTCTCACCCTTCCTAGGATGTTTATGTGTCAGAACCACAGTGATTTTTTTTTTGTTGCCCAGATGTGGCAGGTTGCAGGCCTCAGCTTGCAAGATAAGTTAGTTTACTTCCAGACGTTGCATCTTCTATCGTGAAATCATAAAACCTATTCACATACACAAAATCTCACATATGGCAAACAAACACAATTAGGCAGACAAATTTAAGTACGACGTCTGTTTAGAACAAGAGAATGAAGCGTACCTTTCTTCCTCTGCATTACAAACGTCTCAGTTAGAACACCGCAGTGCCGTTTTTTTGTAGATGTTTAAAGTGTGTATCAAACCTATTATAGAATACATTTTCTGTTGGCTCAACTCCAACAAAGCTCCGCTTGTGGGAAATACATTTCTGTAAATTGCTCAAGTCTGTTTTTTCCCCCCATGTAGCCATCTATCAGAACAACAGGCTGTATCAAGATAGGAGTGTTTTTTTTTAATGAGCCACAGTCTGTAATTTGTACATCATCTGACACTAGTATGGTGTACTTGTTAGAATGTCAGATTAGGCTCTGGGAGACCTGGGTATGACTCCTCACTCTGCCAGAGATGCTCCACTGGGTGACCTTAGGCCAGTCATACACTGACAGCCTCACCCACCTTCACAAGGCTGCTGTGAGGACAAAATGGAGGTGGAGAGGGGAAAAAATGCAAGCCACTTTGGGTCCCCAAAGGGGAGAAAGGTAAAAGGTAAAGGTTTCCCTTGCTCGAAAGCTAGTCGAATCCGACTCTAGGGGGCGGTGCTCATCTCCGTTTCCAAGCCGAAGAGCCAGCACTGTCTGAAGACATTTCCATGGTCACGTGGCCAGCATGACAAAATGCCGAGGCGCACAGGACGCTGTTACCTTCCCACCAAAGCAGTACCTGTTTATCTACTTGCACTTTCTTGCTTTCGAATGGCAAGGTTGGCAGGAGCTGGGGCCAGAGACAGGAGCTCACTCCGTCATGCGGCTCTCGGGTCTCAAACTGCCAAACTACAGACCTTTCAGTCTGCAGCTCAGCATCTTAACCTCTGAGCCACTATGGTCCCTGGGGAGAAAGGCAGGATATAAAAAAAATAAAAGTTAAGTTTCAGCATTTTCTTTCTTTGCACACTGTGAAAGCCAGACTAAAGTTTTAATGGCATCCCCAGTAGCAAGCAGCCTCCTGAAGGTCGCCATCATGTCAAGAGTGCTCTTCACAGCCGAGGTAGCCAACTCAGGATGGGAAATTCGTAGAGATTTGGGAATAGAGCCTGGGGAGGTCTGGGTATAATGCCGTAGAGGGCATCCTCCAAAGCAGCCACTTTCTCTAGGACAAACGATCACTATCGTATAGCCATCAGTTGTAATTCTGGGAGGCCACCAGGCTTCCTGGTCCCACCTGGAAGTTGGCAACCCTAATGGAACTGCTGGCGGAAAAATGCAACATTGTGCCGGTGATCAATGGGATGAGCATTTCTGTTTTATGCTTCTCACCTTCCCCTTTGTCCTTTTTCATTTTGTGTCCTCTCAGCACTCTTTTTACTGTGCCTTTAAGTCTACGAGATCTGCCACAGCTCAAACATGGTCTTTCAGGGCTGCAAGCACCAGCCCTCTGGAGAAGACTACAAGACAAATTTAGGAGGCCTCAATATAAGGCATGGCTTTGGAAGCGCATCTGATGGAGGCTGCTGTGTTTGCTTGTTGCTATTAGTGGGGTTAGGAGGTTTAAAATGTTATGCCATTGTGTGAATTATCTGGGGCTGTGTTTGGTTTGCACTATTTTTGGAAGCTTTGCTGAGCCACTATAGATGGTGGGAAAGATGGGGATAAATAGTTCAGTAAAATAAACACCACAGCAAAGGGGAGGAATGGCTTCGGGTGGCTATTTTTGATGGCATCCTTATTTGGAACATAACACAGACATCAACTGAGAGATTAAGATGTCATTTCATTTGCTCTGTGAGTTCCAACAGGCTTTATTAAAAAAAAAAATACTGTCACAGGATTTAAAGGTTTATCACATTCAGATTTGAAGATTAACATTTCTGTAAAATGAAGTAAGCTTCCGCAAAAAGATCTGCTAAGCCCTATTGTGTCGATAACTTATACACCGAGCCCCAAATAAGGATTTGCTATGGACCATAATACTTGCAAATTACAGCAGTAATTGTCTTCCAAACAGCACAACAACATAATTCATTCAGCTAAAAAAAATAAAATAAAACACAGTTTCATAAGAGCATGAAATTAGGTTATTTTTAGACCAAGATTCTACATCAGAGCATTTTTTAAATATCATTTTCTTGGCAGCCACCCTTTGTTGAGCCTTCTAGATTAAAGAAAAATAGCAAGCCAACATCTCACCATTTATGTCATTAAGGAAGAACCATGTTCTTGTTATGAAAAAAGCTTTGAAATACAAATTTGTAACAAAAAATAGATGCAGGCCTCACAATTAGCAGCACAGGTTTTGGGGGGTTTTAGACACCTTACAGTTTTCCTTCTTTCCCCCCAAAATGCCAAAATCTATTTCAGAGAACCATCATAATTGTCCTTACCTCCTCTTTTCCCTTCTTATTAGTCCTTCTGGTAGTAAGGCATAAGAACACCATCACTAGGTGACCTTGGAAGGAACTTATTTGCACCCTGGTCAAGAGGAATCACGAATATGAAGAAAAAGGTCAGATCAGGCAAACAAGCCACTTGGGGATGTCAGGGGATCCATGATCAGATCTCCTCAGTATCTTTTAAAGTTACATTTCCTCTGAAGGATTTGTTCCTTCTTCTCCTGCATGGTTTTGCCTATCAAAACTGCCTCACACTATTCAGTCTCTGAACATCAAGGATCCATTTATTAATCTATCCATTTATGGTCCTATCATCTATGACTGTCTAATCTCCTTATGGCTTCCTTTTGTAGAGACAGGAGGTTCAGCCAGTCCAGGGGGACCTCAGACTCAGCAGGCCAGATCTGATCAGGTGATACTCCTACACAAGTGCCCAAAATCAGGCTTGCTATTTTGAGAAAGTAAGGAACTGAGTTTCTGTTCACAGAGTTGTAGATTTTAAACCCATGAACAACTGAAGTAGGGATTGGCAAATGTTCCTGCACTTAAAGGAGTGCTACTGAGGAATAACAACCAGGAGAAGGAAAGGACAAGCCAGGGACAGCAAAAGAAATGACAGGGAAAGGATGGGGGAAACAGGGCAAGCAATACCGGGAAAACGAGAAGGGAAGTTAAAGCAGCCAGCAGCTGCTGGAAGATGGGTGTGTGGGAGGGAACTGAGATAGTGGGATGGGGAACCTGAGAAAGAAGCAACAAGGAGACACGAGGGGTTAAGGAAGCTAAAACAGTAGGGGGAGAGTAGGACTCTCAAAAAAAGGGAAATGGGCTTTTCCCATCCCAAGTCCTCATTTGTCCCCTCCACTTGGAATGGATACAGCCAGGGCCGGCTCACCCGCTAGGTGAACTAGGCATTTGCCTAGAGCGCAGGCCGGCCCTTAGGGTGCCAAACTGGACCCGCCCCCCCACCAAAGCCCCCCCACCCCTGCCAAAAGCCCTGCATCTCCCTGACTACCACCTCTTTCTCCCTGAGTCCGGCAAGTGCTGAGCGGCAGCAGCAGTGGCCACCCGATCTGGGAGATGCAGGGCTTTTGGCGAGGCCAGGTGCAGTTTGGTGCCCTAGGGCCAACCAGTCAGTTTGGTGCCCTAAGGCCAGCCCTGGATGGGGTGCTGAAATGTGCACCCTGCACAGAAGGAGGCTGCCAAGCGGGTGGGCTTGCGCAATGGGAGAACGGCTGCCACGTTAGGGAGAAGTGCCACGTGCAGACCATGCCTGGAGGACTGAGTACCCCAGGGGAGAGGAGCTGGAGCCCTGCTGGAGCAGCAGGAGGGATGAGAGGGAGCATGGCACCCCCCAGGCCCGGGTCGGCTCCCTGCCACTTCGCCCACTACTTCGTGCTGTGCGGGATCAATGCCAACAGCGGGCTGGAACCTGATGAGTTAGCAGGTGAGCCTACTGAAGAGAGGGGTGGGAAGGAGCCCTCCTTGCACCACCGGGGCATCTTCCACAATACCGGCACTGAGTTTGCCCTCTCCAGTCACCCTTCCCAATCCCCGCGGCGCCTCTCCACCTGGAGCCGGCGCTCGATACAGCTTATGCACTGTTGCACCAATAGTGCTGAAAAAATGTGTATGCTCTGTGGGTGTGTCTGTCTGTGTGTGTATACACACACACACAAGGGTTTTTGATGCGAATAAACAAAATGGTACAAAACGAAGTGTCACAAGTTCCATTTGCACAAGGGAGAAGTGAAATCTTTCAGGTCAAAACAGCAGGGATGAGGCAGGAAAGGAAAGTCACCGTGAAGATGAAGATCACCCAAAACATCCTGCCTTCCTGCAAGATTCAGTACTGGAAATCTAAGGACTGTACTTGAGTATAAGCAATCAATATTGACTTGGATCAGAGGACATTGTTCCCCTTGTGCTTCTCTCTGGCTGCTGTGGAAGCTTTCCTCCACCTTGGATGCTCTTTTCCTCTGCTGCTGATGCTTCTGTGTGCACGAGACCAATGGTTTCCACAGACCCCTTATGCATGCAGAAGTTCTAACAGCAGAGGAAGCAAGTGCCACAGCAAAGGAAAGCCTTGGCAGCCAAAGAAAAATGAGGGGAATGGTGTCATAGGACCCCAGCCCTAATATCTTGGGTAGGAAAGAGGTATACTCCTAGCTCCTAATTACATTTGCATTTAATTCCACCTTAACCACACATCAAGTATGATACAAGCTGGACCTCACAACTGGTCACAGAACTCAGCTTCTCACACTGAGGCTGCAATCACACACACTAAATAATCCACTTTCAATTTACTTTCAATGCACTTTTTAACTGGATTTTACTGTGTGAACTGGCAAAATTCAGTTTTAAAGTGCACTGAAAGTGGATTGAAAGTAGATTATTTAGTGTGTGTGATTGCAGCCTGATGGTTTCCAAAACACCTTTGAGCAAAATTTCAGATGCTCAGCATAGTTTATACTCACCTCAGTATCTGAAAAATATAATCCTATACTCTCTGAGAACAAAGTTCTCCCTCTTCCAAGGGCTTCAAGGACACTCTTTTCCTCTTACACATGTTACCGAATTCCTCTTCTGCAACAGCTACAGTAAAGTGAGAAAGGGAGGTCTACTACACCCAATATAAAATAGATAAAGAGAGGGGAAATTTATCACATATAGGATATGGGTATAGAGTCCCTTTTCACTGTCTTGGTTTCCAGAAAAGTCCTAAATACTGCAGATGCACAGAAGTAAAAAATAAATAAAGCCAGAAAGGAGGCATAGAAATTGTTGGGGTTTTTTTCCACCTTGCGAATTCATACCTCACCATTCTCCTAAGGATCTCAGGGCAGTATACGTGGTTCACCCCTCCATCAGTTTAACGACACAACATCCCCAAGAGAAAGGGTGATTGGCCCAATGTCACCCTGTAAGGCTCATAGCGAGCAAGAAGTTAAAACATTCTTTCCTCAGTCCTAGTCCAACACTATAACCACTTCACTACACCGGTTCTTATGCTAGTAGACAAACACTAGTGCTAACATTTATAGCCAAAAAAGGGCCATTGGCATTGGTACAGTAAGCACTGAGGCAAAACCAAAGAGGTACATTCTAAGAACCATCTGCCTTCCCAGAAGCAGAAAGTTAGATAATGAGGAACATTAAAAAACCTTTCAGTCCTTCCAAAATAGACAACAGAAACCAAGTTTTGTAGATAAGGCACCGTCACCCGTACTAACTCCTGGCTGAAGTTAGTCCCCCCTTTTAAATGCCCAGGCCTGTGATAGTTATCCAAGAAACCACACATTAGTCACAAACCACAAAGCTCGCTGGCATGCTACACCATGAAAAAAGAAACCCAACTGCAATGCAGTACTAGAGGTTACATGTTGCCTTCTGAGCAGTATGCTGACAGACAGATGAATAAATACCATGCTGGCGATAACGTGTCAAAAGGAAAGAAAATGAATTTTTGCAAGACCAGCCTTAAGTTTCAGAGCCAAGCAATGCCCTTTGTTAAATTCAGCATGGATCTTCTAATTAGATGACATTGATTAGGCCGGTCAAAACTGCCAATGTCTAGAGGAAAGGGGAGGGGAGAGAAGCAAGAGAGAAAGGAACTTTCTGCATTTTGAGTAGATAAGGGAATTCCTTGGTGAAAAATGAGACAAGTTTCATTCAAGAACTGTCTTGAAGTTGGCTTAATATATGTGTGCATGACTTTTCCTTCATATTTTCAAGCCTATGCCTCGCCAAGTTCAGACTGGAGTTTAATGATGCACATTTAAATCAAATCCGGAATTCAGACGGAATTAAAAATGTATTCATTGTCCAAAAACACAAACCAGGAGGGGGGGGGAACCTAAACCAAGCAGGAAGTTTTGAACTTTGCTTCTGAAACCTGGAAGTAAAAAATCCAGATGTTTTAAGTGTACTTTCTACTGAAACTCCACAGAGCTGCCCTTGAATCCTGGCTTCACTGAACTGCCAGCACCTTTGCCATGACAGCGTGCATAAAGGAGAACTGCTTGAGTTTTAGCTTGCTTGCAGCCTGGGACATCTTATGATCAGGAATTGCCATGCACATGGCTTACAATTTAGCCTGCATTCAGCATGCCACTAAAATGTGATAAAAGTGTCCTGTATGGCTGGAAAGTTGATTCACGTCACACACTGCCTTGTATGCACTGGGATTTCAAAGATGAGTTCCCTCACTTCCACTTGAGCTGGGGGAGGGATGCTGTGAGGAAATGACTTATAGTCTTATTTTCTGATCAGAGACAGAGCTGAGAAGCCACTGCAGAGGCCAATATGGAACAGTGCTTAGACTAGGATCAAGGGTTGCCAGCCTCCAGGTGGTGGCTGGAGATCCCCTGGGATTACAACTGATCTCCAGGCAACAGAGATCAGCTTAACCTGGAGAAAATGACTGCTTTGGAAAGCAGAATCTATGGCATTATACCCCAATGAAGTCCCTCCCCAAACCCTGCCTTCTTCAGGCTCCACCCCCCAAACCTCCAGGTATTTCCCAACTTGGAGCTGGCAACCCTAGTAAGAGACTATAGTTTGAATCCTCACTCTGCCACAGAATCTTCCTGAGAGATGTTGGGCTCGTTGTTCTCTCTGAGCCCAACCTAACTCTCACAGGATTCTTGTGAACTTAAAATGGCAGAGGGGGAAAGGATGTGAGAGAGCAAGATGGCAACCTCTACAAGAGATTGCAACTCCACTTATAGGGCTTCCCAGAGACAACTGGCTAGCCATTGTCTGAGACAGAGTGCTGGTTTAGATGGACCTTTGGTTAAAGAATGCCCTGGTGGTCCTCAGCATCTGTCAGTCCTAGATATACTGCTTCTAGCCATGGATATTCCATTGCGACGACAATGACTCTCCATTAATGTGTGTAGCCTTTCCTTTTTACACAACCAGCTATTTTTATGACAACCAATTAATTATCGTACAGAGACGGTTTGCCTTTAGGCTTTGGATGAGGATAGTCTAAACAGCTAAAGAAAATAATTATAGCAAAGTAATTCCCGCAGGGTGGGAAAACAAATTAGAGATGACTTAATATTTCTGGCTCCATTTCAACATTTTCCTGATTACCTACACAAAGGTGTTCTTCCATTGGCCCCTTTGTGTGTGTTTCACTTCCAATTTTGAGTACATATTTTCCTTTGCTGTTTGACCTGACATTTTACAGGTGTTTGGAGACTGCGGTCATATACTATTATCTAAGGCAGTAGGCTTGGGCTTGTTTGGGGTGTGGAAGATGGGATGTCCAAAACATGATTATCTGAGACCAGCTGTTCCTCCCCAGTTTGCACAGCCTATGGGTTTTTCACATAACAATGAAAGAGTTATAGCATATTAAATAATAATGTGCATAACCAGTATGTAAGCTAGTGCATACTAAATGGTTATTATGTATGTAGCAAAATGGAGGTGGTGGCTTTAGGGATGCCAAGACCCCAGTCAGTTTGGGGAATCCCCTGCTCCTATGGTCTGCTGCCATCATAAGAACATAAGAGAAGCCATGTTGGATCAGGCCAATGGCCCGTCCAGTCCAACACTCTGGGCCACACACTGGCCAAAACCCAGGTGCTATCAGGAGGTCCACCACTGGGGCCAAACTCCAGAAGCCCTCTTGCTGTTGCCCCCAAAGCACCAAGAATACAGATCATCACCGCCCCAGACATAGTGCTCCATCTATACCTTGTGGCTAATAGCCACGGATGGACCTCTGCTCCATATGTTTACCCAGTCCCCTCTTGAAGCTGACTGTGCTTGGAGCTGCCATCACTTCCTGTGGTAGTGAATGCCACGTGTTATTTACTCTTTGGGTGAAGAAGTACTTCCTTTATTTGTTCTAAGCCTACTACTCATTAATTTCATTGATTGCCCACAAGTTTTTGAATTGTGAGAAAGGGAGAAAAGTGCTTTCTCTACCATCAAAGGGGGGGGCAGGAAGAGTTGCATCAGTGCTGAGTTCTTGTGGCCCTTTCTTACATGGTCAGGAAAATGCTGATTGCCACTTCAGGGTCAGGAAGCAATTTTTCTCCAGGCCAGTTTGGCTGGAGATCCTGGAGGTTTTTTGTCATCTTCTGGTCATGGAACAGCAGTCACTGTGGGTGTGGAGGGCGAGATATTTGTGAATTTCTTGCATTGTGCAGGGGGTTTGACTAGATGACCCTGGAGCAATGCTCCCTCTAAGCTGCAGAGTTTTGTGAGCAAAAATTATCCTTTGTGAGCTACCGGCATTAAATCTGTGAGCAAGCGATTTGGCTACTGCATAAATTCATTTGCTCCGGAGCCCTCCTTCCTGAGCTAAGACAGAAATGTATGAGCCAAAGGCTAAAAAACTGTGAGCTAGCTCACACCAACTCTGCTTAGAGGGAACACTGCCCTGGAGGTCCCTTCCAACACTATGATCCTATCCCATGCTTAATTTTGTAAACCTCTATCATGTCACCCCTCAATCGTCATTTCTCCAAGCTAAAAAGCCCTAACCTCTTTAACCTTTCTTCACAGGGACGGTGTTCCACACTTTTAGTCATTTTAATTGCCCTTTGTGCCTTTTCCAATGCTATAATATTGTTGTCGGTCAGCCAGGGCTCAGTGATAGTGAGGACTCCTCAGGAGAAGAGGAGCGAGCTCTGTGTAGCCAGCTGTGAATCAGCAGAAGCTGGCAAGCAGGAAGATGAGTTGAGATGAGTTGCAGGCTTGTCAGGGTTCACAGCCAGCAGCCAAAAGCTAGTACAGAACTACTGATACCCTCCAGCCTTGATTCAACAGGTGAAACTCAGTTGATCGTGTCCAGCCCTCCAGTATCACCCACAACTTTAGAGTGCTGCAGATGGAGGCGAAGATTAGAATTACAGGAGAGATGACAAAGTGCACACCTCCTCACCCAACACCAGCTGCTGCTGATAGCAAAGATGAAAAGCTGCAGGATTACTCTTGAGCAGCGGGCTGCAAGCATGACCCTTCAGCACAGGGGTCATTTCACAGAAAAAGAGCTGCAGGAGCTCATTAGCATACCTAAGAAGCTATTAGCGTAATAGCTCATTAGCATATGCCATGCCCCCTGACATCACCGGAATTGTGTCAGAAGAAGAAGCAAAAGGGGGGGAGGCATCTTCAAAAGACTCCCCTTCCCTTTCCCAGCTGAGAAACTTTAAACCCCTTCTCGCTTCGCTCCCGCCTGCCCGCCGTGGCAGGCCTGCTGGGGAAGGGGAGGCTTTTGAAGATGCCCCCACTTTTTTGCTTCCCCAGCCAGCCTGCCAAGGTGGGCTGGGGGGGGGAAGCAAATAGAGAAGGGGTTTAAACCCCTTCTCTCTCCATTCTATTCTCCAGAGAGAAGGGGTTCCTTCTCTCTAGAGATCTCTCCCTTCTCCAGAGATCGCTCTATTCTCTCCATTCTATTCTATGGGGCCGTAGAATAGAATGGCAAGATCGCACCCCCGCTGCAGGCTGGGAGGGGGAGCGAAGAGAGAAGGAGTTTCAACTTTAAACCCCTTCTCTCTGGAGTCGCACTGCAGCAGCGGTGTGATCTCTCCATTCTATTCTATCGGGCCATAGTGGCGCACGACTCTAGACTGAAGGAGCTTGGGGGTGGGGAGCTGGGGCGGGGCTTGAAGAGAAGAAGAAGAAGAGATTGGATTTATACCCCGCCCTTCACTTGGAGTCTTACAAACTCCTTTCCCTTCCCCTCCCCACAACAGACACCCTGTGAGGTGGGTGGGGCTGAGAGAACTCTGACAGAGACTGCTCTTTTTCAAGGACAGCTGTGCCAGAGCTTGTGACTGACCCAAGGTCACATCAGCAGGTGCAAGTGGAGGAGTGGGGACTCAAACCCGGTTCTCCCAGATTAGAGTCCGCACACTTAACCACTACACCAAACTGGCTCTCAGCTCCAGCGCGCTCCGGACCCAAACAACCCCTGCATCAGCATATGGTTATAAAAACCAGCCAAGGGAGGCTGTTAAGCATGGAAGTGACAAGCTGAATCCCTCCGACACTCTGACCACTGCATTGGACCCTTCCTTGTTTCTGTGACTCTTCGGACCATTCCCTGACACTGCCTTTGTCTTGCCTTTGAACCTGCCCATGGATAACTCCTGGACTTCCAGAACTTGCTTTACGGACCGACCCTTGGACCAGACTACTGACAGCTCTTGACTTGTCTTTTGACCTTCAACCAGACCTTAACTATGCTGCTTGACTTGGTGCCCTTGCCTTATTTGTTCCATGCTCTGATGGCGTGGCCTGTGCTGCCCTTGGCCCAGCTCCTGACAAATATCTTTTTGAGATTACAGTGACCAGAACTGAGTAGTGGAGCAAGAAAACAAACAAACCAATATGTGACAACAGCTGTAGTGTCATGTCCTTGACAGTTTAAATGAGAGTTGCTGGCAGTTCCTAAAGCTACCTACCTATGTTACTTCCTTTTTTACTGGAAGTAATGTGATACAGCAGCCCCCCCATACCCCCACTCACAGCCTTCCTGCTGTTTGCTGGGCACAGCCTGGCAACCCTAGGCAGCTTAAAGAACCAATTTGGGTCCTTTTTGATGAGACATAAGAGAACACAGATCAAATCTGGAGGATATATCCAACAGCAATTTTGTCAGCATCCCTGACACAAGTCTCCAGAGTGAACCCAAACATCATCTCTCTGGGCTTAGGACATTCAACACATAGGCTCCCATACATCAGTTCCTCATTCCATGACCAGTGTTTCCTCTAAGCTGAGTTAGTGTGAGCTAGCTCACAATTTTTAGCCTCCAGCTCACAGATTTTTGTCTTAGCTCAGGAAGGGATGGCTCCAGAGCAAACTAATTTATGCAGTAGCCAAATCACTCACTCACAACTTTAATGCCAGTAGCTCACACAGCAGAATTGTTGCTCACGAGACTCCACAGCTTAAAGGGAGCATTGTTATGACCACGATATCGTGACTCATGAATGAACCATTTCTATTTTTATTTCTGGAATGACATAAACAAGACAAATTGTGGTAATGGATCTGCAGCCAAGGCTATGCCCCCATGCACTGGTTAAGGGGACCTATTTTGTCCCCCAGTGCTTCAGTCTTGCTTCCATGGTTTCAAGATAAATCAAAACTGTGCTTTTAGTCTCAAGTTACATTTCTCTGTGCCAGAAGATAAGGAGGTTCACATTTTGTTTCTGCATCCTAGCCAGATGCTTAGAGGGGGGGGGGAAAGAGGGGGAGACAATAAATATTTTACTCAGCAAACTCCAATTTTTTTAACTGATTACATTTAGGGAATTGGATTGTCTCAGGACAGATTTAAAATGGCACCAAAGTAGAGTTGCATCCATAATGCTCTCCACCCAGTGCCCCTGTGTGGGCAGAATTTACATCTCTATTCATTAACCTTGTTTGTGAGCCATGTTTTTGTTTTGTTTTAATAAATGATACTGATTTTACAAGCCTGCACCACTTCTCCTCATTACAGAGATTCTAAATGACTTAAAGCTGGCCCTTGCTATTCTCCGGGGATTGCTAATAACACAACCACTCCAGAATGTAATTATCCTCATTCCCATAGCCAAATGAAAGAAACTTCTAAAATCTTCACTTTCAAGTTAAGGCTCAGAGGAATGAAGAGTCTAGAAGTTCCTTTAAAGTTATTTTGCTCAGCAGACAAAGGTTATTCATTTTTATTAGAACAATCTCATTACAGAAAGAGCTGAGTCAGCTTTGTTCTTTAGTAGATACAATGTAGATTATGAAAATCAGGACAGAAGCCAAAGCAGCTATTGGCTTGGTTTGAGAACAAGCTATAAGAATTCCCTTTTATTGTTATTACCATTATCATTATCAAGGCGTCTATGAGCTTTTGTTGTCCTCCGACCAAAACCACCATGCTGGGTCATCTGTTGTGATTTGTAATGAGTTGTTATTAATTATTGCAGAGCTATTTGTGGTTAAGAAGCACAAGGGTCTCCCCCCCCCTTTAAAGGCAGTGCAAGGATATGATATCACTTAGGGAAATTCTAACGCCATGGTTGCTACATGAAGGCCACAAAAAGGAAAGGAAGCTGGACCTACTACACCCCAACATAGGACATGAAAGGCACCCCAGCTTTGGAGACCATCAAGGATGCATAAGGTTGTCAGCTTCAGGCTGGGAAATACCTGGTCATTTTTTGGGGGGGGTGGAGCCTGGGCAAGGCAGGGTTTGGGGAGGGGAGGAACCTCGGCAGGGTATAATGCCATAGACAGCTGTTTTCTCTAGGGCAACCGATCTCTGTTGCCTGGAGTTCAAGTGTAATGGAAGGAGGTCTCCAGGTGCCTCCTGGAGGTTGGCAACCCCGAGGATGCAGTGCGGAGACTTGCAGTGTACTCAGTGTGGTTTCCCCCACATTTTTGACAGCTGTGGGGACAATACCAATGAAATATGTTTTTGTATACCAAATCTGGGACTGCAGATGGCCTATAATGTTTTGGCATCTAATGAAACAGTCCAAATGGGACCCACCCTCCCAAGATAGTTAAGAATTCAACAGCTGAAAAACTGAATGTAGGGTAACCCCAGGTGTCCCCATCTCAGATCAGCTCTTTCGCTCTGTCTGTGCGTCCGGATCGTCTATAATAATGACAGATATGGAGGCCATTCTCTATGAGCATCGGCCCTTCGGCCCTTCGTCTGGACCTATAATTAACGCAGCAACTCATTTTGCTAGCCAGAGTTCAGAAGGACTCCAGCCTTGAAATTTTATGACATTAATCTCTCAACAAAACTCCTTCCTACAGAGGACTCAGATTTATGAAGACCTCATGAATGGTTCATGGTACCCAAGTGCCTAATAGCTCTCAATAGCCTGGACATGTAATAAAACCCATTATGATCCCTTCTCTTTTATAATATCTAGGACATCACCCCAGAATCCCCTACTCAGTAGCAATTGTTACGACCATCAGATTTCTGTATAACAAGCACTTCCTCAACAAATTAGATTTTAAAGAATGCAATATGCACTGCGGGACATGGAATGATATAGTATAGCCCAATCTCATCAGGTCTTGGATGATAAGCAAGGTCAGTACTTGGACAAGAGACTAACAAGAAAGACTTTGCAGAGGAAGTTAAAACCAGCTTCAGACCATACAGTTTTGCCCTCAAACCAGGGTGTTGCCGCATGACGCCCCTGACATGATGACATCACTTCCAGGTGGCATCATTGCATCAGGGACGTTGCATAGCAACATCACTGTTTGGAGGCGGGGTTTCCCCTGCCAGACAACTGGCCGGCGGCGGGTAGAAGCCCCCAAAACTGGGGCAACCCCTGCTAGGACCTGGGGACTGGCAACCTTGTCTGGAGATCAGCTATAATTCTGGGAGAATTACAGGCCCCGCATAGAGGTTGAAAACCCTGCCTTATAGCCATTCCTGGGAAGATTTACTCTGCACTCCTCCAGGAGAGACTCCAGAACTGGCTCGATGAAGAGAGGTTCCTTTTCCCTGAACAGTGTGGCTTCCGACAGGGTGTTGCAACTACAGACCATTGTCTGACGCTTCTCCATCTCGCTGGCAAGTATTCCTTGAGCCCAAGAGGTTGTCTCTATGTGGTCTTTATGGATTTGAGGGCGGCCTTCGACTCTATCTCTCGTCGTAGATTGTGGGGAAAGTTATTGAACACCAATATTGACCGCAGATTAGACCATACAGTTTTGCCCTCAAACCAGGGTGTTGCCGCATGACGCCCCTGACATGATGACATCACTTCCAGGTGGCATCATTGCATCAGGGACGTTGCATAGCAACATCACTGTTTGGAGGCGGGGTTTCCCCTGCCAGACACTGGGGCAACCCCTGCTAGGACCTGGGGACTGACAACCTTGTCTGGAGATCAGCTATAATTCTGGGAGAATTACAGGCCCCGCATAGAGGTTGAAAACCCTGCCTTATAGCCATCCCTGGGAAGATTTACTCTGCACTCCTCCAGGAGAGACTCCAGAACTGGCTCGATGAAGAGAGGTTCCTTTTCCCTGAACAGTGTGGCTTCCGACAGGGTGTTGCAACTACAGACCATTGTCTGACGCTTCTCCATCTCGCTGGCAAGTATTCCTTGCGCCCAAGAGGTTGTCTCTACGCGGCCTTTATGGATTTGAGGGCGTTCGCTTCTCTGCTACGAGAAGAAGAGGTCCTCTACATTTTAAAGTTGGGGATGGTCAACTAGAATGGGTTTCCTCTTTCCGATATCTTGGTATTGTCTTTAGTTATAATCTATCCTGGTCTGCTCATCTGACTTATGTCAAAAAGTCATCTAAACTTGCCACGGCACTGGTTGAAAGATTCTTCCGTACAAAGGGGGCTAAGCGGATTCCCCCTGCCATCGAGGTGTATAATGCGAAGGTGGTCTCCCAAATTTTATACGGCTATTGTGTGGGGCCAGAAGCACTTGTTCTCCTTTGGCTCTGGGGTTGCCCCCTCCAGAGAGATTTTTGGATTTTCATTCATCGCTACCAATTCCATCCCACCGCCGTGCCTTTATGCTGGCCCGCTTAAATGCATTTCCAACAATGGTAACGCTGGGCAGATTTGGAGGCTTACCTTACTCAGATCGCCTCTGTCTGTGCAACTCTGGCGAAATTGAAACTTTAGACCATCTGATGCTTCGCTGTCCCCATTGGACTCAAGATAGAGGGATATATATCATTCCTATTCTTACGAA
The DNA here is from genome assembly GCF_001447785.1 of Gekko japonicus. Classification (NCBI taxonomy): domain Eukaryota; kingdom Metazoa; phylum Chordata; class Lepidosauria; order Squamata; family Gekkonidae; genus Gekko; species Gekko japonicus. The sequence goes on along the minus strand of NW_015170292.1, from coordinate 206,042 downwards.
GATGAATCTTCCCTTGCAACCTTGGGTGCTTTCAGTATTGCTATCTGATTCAAATGCCGATGGACTGATAACAGCTAACGTGGCGCGGTTCCTGGCTAAGGTTGCTGCTCTCAAGAAACACTGAAAGCTTTATCATCTCTGCAAACTCCTACACTGATTTTTAATCTTCGGAGGATTTTAGTTAGTTGGCTCCGCCCCAAGTGTAGTTAGGTCTTTTTTATTTTCTGGGCTATGCCTGGGTTTTATATGTTTACTGATTGTGACTATGTACTTGTCATATTTTATGTCAATTTTATGTACCTATTTTACTCCTTTTGCATTCTCTTTTGGTCAAGACTTCGGTCATATAGACCCATAATAATAATTTAAAAAAACACCCTGCTCTTACCCCAGCTTAACCTCACCCCCATTACTCAGTCGTTCGATGCACTATGGATGTCCCCTTGCCTCTGGTGAAGTCATAAAGCTAGCATCTCTTTCTCATGTGAATCATACAACTTCCTGGCACATGCTTGCAGCTCAGTGAGTCCCATGCTGCCACCTGAGCATTAAAAATGGGTCTTGGGTCTGGAAAGGCTGAAGATCCGTTTAGAACACCCATTCATCTATTTCTCTATTGTAGTCTACTTGTATTTTATTACATCTTTAAAGTATTATTTATTCATTTAAAACATTTATTAGGCACCTTTCTTCCTCATGGAATTCAAGGTGGCTTACAACAGATAAGATACATAAAATAAAAACCAGCATTTAAAAGTATTTATATCTTTCCTTTCCTATTTTGCCCAGAATGAGTTACAAACATGATTACAAAACAAATTATAACAGAATATAAGATTCCTATCTAAAAGTTCAGAAAGCTGCAGAAGAGAGCAACACAACAGCAGGCTGATGGCTCACCAAAAATATAATTAATTAATTCATATTCCAATGTTTTAAAAAGCTTCAAAAGAAAGCCTCCTGGGAAAGAAAATTCTTACTTGAAACTTATAGGCCTCATGAAAGGACAATGAAGTTGGTTCTTCCCAAACCATATGGGGGCAATGCTAAAAAACAGCATGGAAAAGACAAGGTAGAACATACCAAATGACGACTGCGGGCTGAGAAGAGAAATAGGTCACACTTCCCATAAATATACACCAGGTGGCTCACAAATGTTCTTTAGGGTACACATCACAGTAGCCCTTCGAACAATCCTGCCATGTAGATCAGAATTATCACCAGGCAATTTGCATAAAGAAATACAGAGCTGGGTGTCATAAACATAGTCATAACAACCTATTCCAAACCCACAAATAATTTCTTCTGAAGGGCTTTACATAGAGTGTGAATGGCAAGGTGGTAAAGAATGAGCCTTGAGGAACCTCATGACAGGTCCCATGCTGATGAAGTAGTCCCCAACAATAAACCTCTGAGTCCTGGCCATAAGGAACAATTTAAACCAATTGATGGCACATCACTAGTCCTACTTCTACTTCCAAACTCCTCAATAAGATGGCATGATCTGCAGTATCAAGGACTGCTGATACATCCAGTAAGAGTAACAAAGATATGGTCCTTGCCCACATTCAAATGGAGATCATTGACTAAGGCCATCAGAGTGGCATCTGTTCCATAGCCTGGCCTGAAATCAGACTGGAAGGGGTCTAGAGTGTAGAAGTCATCCAGAAAGTCCTGGAGCTGTTTTGCAATTGTTCACTCTCCCATCTTGCCCAGGGCAAATTAGAAACAGGGGGATAGCAGACTAGATAATTTTTCTCTAGCAAAGGTTTTTAAATAGTGGATGGATGACCATTTGTCTGTGTGACAGAGGAAAGGTTCCCTGACTCTGTACCTGATTTGTAGTGGACATCAGGGACTCACTGATGTGATTCTTACATAGAGTTGCCAGTAGGGATGGCCATGAACTGGCTCATGAACTAAAGTTCATGACAAATTTTGGCCAGATCGTCGTTTGCAAACTGAAGTTTGTGGCAGGTAAACTGGCACAAACTCCCCACGAACTACCAAGCGGTTCACGGTGATTTGTGAATGGATACATTTCAAGACAGACTGTCTCTGCTCAATCTAAATGTTTACCAAACTTCAAAGCAACAGGGGAGCAGAATTTAGAGGGCATGCAGGTCCCCTGTCACTTTGATGTCTCTAGCTTGCACGGGATCTGTTCTATGCATTCCTGAACCTCCTGAACCTTACATTTCCTCAGAAAGCACTTTCCTAGGGGCACCTTCTTTGGGGAGCTGTAACTCAGACCCTTTAAATCCAATCCTCACCAAACATAAAGGGCAGGTAGAGGAGTGTCAGCTGGAGAGTCGCTGCGAGTTTGTTGTCTCTAGCATGCCAGAGGGCTGTTCTATCGCATCACAAATCTCACAAGCCAAACCAGTTTGTTTGGCTGCTAAAAGTTTGCGAGTGTTTGCGGTTCACAAACCGGGTATGCCACGGACTATGCACTGAAACACATTTTCCCAGTTTGTGCCCATTCCTAGTTGCCAACTGCAGCTTGGGAAATACCTGGAGATGTTGGGGGTGGAGTCTGAGGAGGGCAGGGTTTGGGGAGGGGAGTGACTTCAATGGCATATAACGCCATACAGTCCACCTTCCAAAGAGGCCATTTTCTCCAAGTGAATTGATCTCTGTGATCTGGAGATCAGTTATAATCCCAGACGATCTCCAGCCACCACCTGGAGGTTGGTAACCCTATCATTATTCAGTAACCAGGATGAACAAAGTTGCAGAATAGAAGTCGTGCCTTCACGGATCCCAGGATACTGTTGACATCCATTGCAGTAATCGGATCAAAACAGCCCATTTATGGATCAGGCACTGACTGACAATTTCTAGTGTCTCAGCTATATTTCAACTAGGATCATGATTACACATCCTGCCCATATGCATCCATAAATCCTAAAGCGTTTATGTTCTCTGTCCGTTTCCACTTTAACGTACATCTTTCACAGATAGATAAGCTTTTCTTCTTCCACTTCATGTCCTTCCTCCATGAGCTACACCTTACCTAATTCACGTTCTTTGTAATTTGCGGATCATTATCTGTTCCCATTCATTCAGTTCATTTGCTCTTGTAATTCTATGCCAGGTTGACGACAGTCATAAAGTCAGGAGAGCAACTGCAAAAATGCCTGGCATATTTATACACTCTCAGCAACTTCCAATCATTTGCTTAAGTTGCAAAACAACAGTTCTACTGGTCAGCTTTAACAACTCAGCCTGGGAGTTTAAATTTAAGTGGTGCTCTTTCTGCTGTGTTAAATTCTCACTGGCCCACAAAACAATCAAAAACAGCAGCCTAATTGAAAATTTTGCAGGGACGCAAATTCAATAGCAATACAGTGTCCAATGACACTGCTCCAAGTAGCTTCGACTGGGCAAAAGGTACATCTTCTCGTCTCCTCACTAGAGAGAAATCAGGTATCCACAAACATGGGAAGGGGGATCAATCATTTGTGGCACAACCCATTGTAACTAGCTTACCTGTCCTGATGGATTCCGGTGGTATTTGAACATCTCTATAAGGCACAACATAATTGTAGATTTAAGGGGGAAGCTGGCAGTCACAAAAAAGGAGGAAAAGAGGCATACATAAATCACGACTAAGGCCAACTCCAGGAAGTAGATAATTGCTAAGTAGAATTTGAAATGGCTGTCAACATCCCTCAGGGTAGATGTTCCTCTTCTGGTGTAAGGGGGGAAACAGGTGTTATGTGAAATCTCTACTTGTATTATCTGTGGAGTGACAAGTGTGTAGAAGAGACTACCTTGTCTACATAGACAGCTGGTACTTAATTCCACAGGAAACCTATTACTGCATTTTTTAAAAAAAAGAAGTAACAGACAACAACAGAAGGACAAAAACAGAGGATGAAGATTGCTTCCACATCATACCAACAATCCATTAGTTCTCCCGACAAAGATTCAAGGAGCTGTCTATATCCAGCTCACCACCTTATGTTTACATGGCCTTAGATGTTCCCCAGAGAGCACTGCATTCTGGGACACAAAACCTCCCTGTTCTCTCTGGCCCTAAAGAGGCCAGACTGGCCACCACCAAGGCTAGAGCCTTTTCTGTGGCAGCTCCGCACCGGTGGAATGAGCTTCCGGAGGATACCAGGGCTCTGTGGAACTTACTACAATTCCACAGGGCCTGCAAGACAGAGCTCTTCCACCAGGCATTTGACTACATTTAACATCTGGACATAACATCAGAGCCTTCCCTAGGATCTTTTCCATCGGCATTGTTTGTATTGATTGACTCCTCTTATGGAAAATATTGGATATGGAAATATCGGATCATCACTGCAGAGAAAATTCATGTATAGCACTTTAGATTTTATGTGGTTTTAAATTGTTTTAAAATTTTATGTAAGCTGCCCTGAACCTGCTTCGGCGGGGAGGGAGGGGTATAAATCTAATAAATAAATAAAATAGATCATGATGGGATATACCCCTTGTTGGGTATTGCATATATGAATCATTCCTCTCTTCAGTTTTCCTGTGCAGACGAGAAAATCTAGGAGGTGAATGATTACAAAAACCATGTGGCCCAGTTAAAATTAAACCATCATTATAATGGGAAAAAAAAGATCCTAGTTTCCATTTTTTTTACCCATTATCAGGGGGGTCAACAAATGGAATTTGTGTTCCCCATGCTATCTGTTCCCCATGCCACGGCTAACAGCAATTTGGAGAGGGGGGAAGTTTCTTTCAGGGAAATTGCACAGAGAGAAAGGGTCAACCTCTTTTCCCAGCATGGTGGCTACAATCCAAATTGCCCCATGAGAGCTGCTTTTTACTGTTAAAGAACATTTTATGAGATATGAGTACACATCTCCCATAACACATGGAGCTTTGCCAGACCCGTAGCCTGGATTTTTTTGCTCAAGGTTTGTTTTTCGTTTTGTTTCGGGGTTCTTTTGTGTTATTTCTTATTGCTTGTGGGGCTGCCATTATGTGTGTCATAATTCTATGTAATAAAGCAAGGAATAAATAAGTCAAGTGTTAATTAATACAAGTGTTTCTGGTTTATTCTACAGTGTAGCAGTGTTTATTTATTACAAAGATGCTAACCATCATTACAAAGACGATAACCATTACAGAACTCGTTTGCCATTCCATCCTTTTCATCCTATTCAACAGTTAAGAGTAGAAGGCAACGTGATTTGGCATGAAATTTTTCCATGAATGCATTCGTATTTGTTATTTGTGAGGTTTTTTTCTCATAACCCAGCAACACTGGACTATTTTTCCAGAGATGGGACATTGTCTGCCTCTGTGGTTGTAAAACCCACGCAAGGCAAGAAAATGCTGGCTCACATGTGGCAGTGGAGGCGCCAAAGGTTACAGCAGCTGTGAGGACTTTGTATACATTTGGAAATCCACTTATATTTGTATAGTACTGCAAGAGCTTTATGGATGCTGCCCTCTTTTTTCAACTCCGGCTTTGTTGGTGTTAAAACGATCCTTTTCACAACATGTACTTTTTTGGCAAAGGCATCCTCATTAGCATGCATTAATTGTAGGAGAGGCTTTACTGCATTTACTTCTAAAAAGGAGTTTGAACTTGGAATCAGGGAGTCCAAAGTAGATGAATATTCCACATTACATGAAAAATAAGTTAAACTGGAGATCAGATGTATTTCTGGGAACTCTCCAGACCCCACCTGGAGGCTGGCAACCCTACTCTGCATTTGCAGCAACAGGGAGGGGGGGACGACTTCAGCTGGCCTTCAATGGCCAAAGCAGCGATTTTCTCCAGGGGAGCTGGGGAATTTCTGGGAAATCTTCAGACCTCACCAAACCTGGAGGCTGGAGTAGCAACCTTACTCTGCATTTGCAGCAAAAATAAGTTTTAGTTTTATAATATGCCTCCCATGTAACAAAAACGTTTTTTTACAAAAAAAAATGAAAATCATAACTGACCAGCACACTCAGCAGAGAACCATGGGCACTAGACCGTGGGAAAACTGAATGCTGGCTAAAGGGGCAGGCTACTGGAAAGCATTAACCTCCTCCTTGATGGAGGAGTGCATGCAACAGCGGCTGCACTTTACAGGCAGCACCAGCCAGCCGATTAGAAATGAGGAAGGAAGCCCAGACTGTCTTGTGCCACACGCGCTGTGCTCGGCTGAATCAAAGTTTAAAAAGATGACTATTTCAAAATTAAAGTGGGAAATTGGGGAGATTTTGGTAGGGGGGTTTGAAAATCTGATAAGGGGCTTAGCCTCTAAAACCCCAAGCGCTGGCTATGGCACTTTGCCCTCCATTTCCAGTGGTGCCACATGAGTTTCCTAGGGATATTGGAAGTCATTCCCCTTTTTAGAGACAAGGGAAGATATTTTTGTTCTACCAGGTATGTGCACATTAATTTGTGATTTCTTTTAAAAAGCTGCTATTAAAACTGGATTTAATTTTTAAATGACCTTTTGTGAATATTTTTTTTAAGTGTCTAGAAATAATGCAAGTGAAATTAAAAAATAAATAGGGCTCAGAAAGCTACATGCTCCCTAAAGGTTTCAGGTGTCTAGAGCCTGGGATGAGGAGTGCATACTGCTGCTCTACCTATTATGGGCAGAGAAGCCACACGTTCAACTCCAGACATAGAAAGTTCTGTATGAACTGATGCCTGTACATAAAATTTGTTCACAAATACATCCAAACCAAGACACCCATCTATGACAAAAGGGGAAGGGACTTAACAGGCAGGTCATACATGCATATGACTCTGGGGCCATCCGTGGAGAAATGGATGAGCCTACAGCTGGAATCACCTTATGTACTTCACTAAGTGAGCCATCCGTATTGGTAAATACAGCAGTGGGGAAGAGCCAAGTGAGCCATGAACTGGTTCTGTATTGGTAAATACAGCAGTGGGGAAGAGGAGTTTGTTCAGTAGTAAAGCACATGATCTACAAGCAGAAGATTACAGAATCAGTACCCAGAATTTCCACTTCAAGAATCAAGGGTAGCAGGTGATAGGAAAGACTCTTCATTGCCTAAGGCTCCAGGGGGTTCTGCCACTCAAAGTAGATAATACCTGAACAAGAAGGATAAATGGTTGTGTTATCGCAGAACCCTACAATCCAGAGTCCAGAGAAATCATCGAAATACCAGGCAAACTTCATCTTGGTTAGGCCAAGGTATTTTGATAAACTTTTCAATCTTCACTCATCTGAACAAGGCCTTTAGAAGGTGGTACCCTGCAAATGGGTAACTAGGGATGCCAGCCTCCAGGTGGGACCTGGGGATCTCCTGGAATTACAGCTCTTCTCCAGACTACAGAGATCAGTTCTCCTGGAGAAAATGGATGCTTTGGAGGGTGGACTCTATGACATTGTACCCCACTGATATCCCTGTCCTCCCCGGGCTTCATTCCCAAATCTCCAGGAGCTCCCCAACCTGGATATGGCAACCCTACCCCCCCCAACACACACACTGGTGGCTGTGGGGACCTAGCAACATCACGATCAACCAGCTGACCCTTCCCAAGCATTCTCTGCTTTGGCCCCCAACTGGTAGAGTGGTCTGCCTGATGTCACCAGGAAGGCTCCCATACTCTGAGTATCCCAACATAACTGTTTACAAACTATGTAACCCCTCTGCCTAAAGACTTCTTGTGCGACTCATGAGATCACTCTAAATCCAGGCAAATGGAACCACCAGTGGTTCTGAGCCACTTACAGGCATTCCTGTATGTTTGGCAAATATCCAAAAGAATGATGAATCATCAGGTAGGACAATCAAGCAATCCACCTATGTTAATTAGCAAAGATCTCATCATCTACTGATCTACTGTTCAAGTCACCAAGGCCCTCAGAGTAGTTCTTGATGAGGTAATTCCTATCCCTCTCCTAGTGTTATAGGACCAAAAAGCTTGCAAAATTGTGTTCATACTTTAGGATCCGGTTATGTATGATTTACCTTTTCTCCATCTTCCTCCCTCGTGCTCATTCCCTCTTAGGAATAAACCCCACTGAATAAAACGGGATTTACTTCCAGGAAAACCTATTTAGGTTTGCTCCCTTTTCTTTCCCCTTTTTCTCCTGGGTCCCACTTTGAACCCTTCCCTCAAGCCATTCTCCTCAGCCCCCCCCAGTTATATTCCCCCTTCCGAGGGTTGGGGGAACACTTATGAAAGGTTCCTACACATGCATCCTCTTTCCTGGTTAACAGTCTGACTCATCTTAAGGAAGTCTCTTATGTTCGAGTATCAACCAGGGTACACTGACTGATCTGGAATTTCCACAGGATATTTGTTGTTTTAAAAAGGCTAACAAAGAACCTGAGCATTAATGAGAATGAAATAAGTGCCATTTCCAAGGCAGTTACTCAATGTTTCCAGAAAAATCATTTCATTCATTTGCCATCCAATGAAATATGGATTTTGTGCAGACAAGCATGCTGAAACCCAAGATTTGTAGAATAGTTTAATGCCACTCAGAACTCTTACCTGACAGGCTAAAAGCAGATGGTATTTTGAAGTGTTTATCTCCCCCCTCCCATCTCAGGCTGCTCCAAGACTATCTTGTGCTGTTACACTCAAATGGGGGGGTGGGGGAACCAATCTTGAGTCTAAATATTTACCATTGCATTTGGATAAAAATACGCAAACATGGAACCAGGCATGGAGGCAATGCACCTAATGCTTGAAAATCATCTCCGGTTCACGAAATCACAAGTCCAAAATGTGCCCTTTAGACCAATTTTTTTAAAAAAAAATCTACAGATTTCTCTCTTTCAGGATTTTCTCTATATCTCTGCATTTTCATGATTATTGTAATATAAGACTGAAGGGTGCACTTTTATAGCAAGATAAACTAAATAATGTTCAGATACTGGATGTCCCCAGTTACGACTCTTGTATTTGGCAGCTTTCCCCTACATATCCCCGCCTAATATGCATTTGATTACAGCCATGCAGCTGCGATATGAAAGGACAGTTGTTTATGGCCATGGTTATTGTAGAGTTTAATGAAAACCAAAAGCAAGCTCCTAGAATGTTTGATTACACTGTAAACCAACGTTTAGCTTTATTTTCAGATTACAAGATCTTCTATCAAAAAGGGATTAAGTGTGTGTTCTGGGAAGGGAAATGACATGAGAAAATACAACGGCAGCAAAATGCAGACCCACAAATGAGATACTCTATTAACAGTCTGGTCCTGCACAAACTGATATCCAATAACAGAGGACAAAACACAGCTGACAAAAATGGTGGGCACGGTCCAGTATCCAAGGAGGAAGAAACTCCTCAGTGATGTCTATAGCCGGACCATACCTGACTGCATATAGGAGATCATATGTTTGAATCCTACTGTAATGTCCCCCTTTGGCTGTGGGTTCCCAGGTCAGAGTACTCACTCAGGCACCTGCTCTCAGGTCCATTCAGCAGAGACAACCTGACTCAAAACATCAACCACTTATTTGCAAAGGGACAACTCTCACAACCAACAATTACAGCTGACATATAAAACCAGAAACTGAAACAAGAGCTCCACCCAATCAGACCAAACTAAAGCACACAAATATTGGGGGGAGCAAAGTGTTCCATTACATATATACAATAACTATACCACATCTACGTAGGGAAAAAGACACTAGTTGCACATAGAAAATAGGGATGTGAATTAGTCTTCGATTAGAGCATTGGTTTAATTCATTTGGATAACGGAAAGGAACAGAAAAACCTCCAGATGCCATTTATCCATTTAGCTGGAGCTGGGCAATGAATTCAAGGAAGCTGGGTGGGAAGCAACTACTCTTGTTTGTTATTTCCCCAACAACACTTTCCTTGGGTGGTGGCAGTAGCTGTAGGCTTGTTGTGACAAAACTGGCCAATTAGCTGGGTGGCCAGCAACCAGCTTAAGGAACCTCTGTTTCTCCCCTCCCCATACCTGCCCCAGTGCCTTGATGCACCCTGGAAGGGCTGGCACATTACTCTTTGCTCTCACCAGCTTTGCAAATGTTACTGATCAGAAATAACTGGCACGCAATCATTTTGCCACACAAATATGTCAAGAATCAAGGACAGCACAAAGCTGACTTCCATAGGGATGACTTTGAATTCCTCACCCCTATTGTTTAGACCCCAGCCCCCCACTCCGGCTTAACTTCCCTCTTTTATGTACTGAACCCAAGCTTGTTTATTTCCCCACAAAAGATTGCTATCCATAGAATGTAAGAATTTCCAGCGTCATTTGTGCATCAATACAGATTAATCAACAGCCAGAGAGAAAGAGAGAGAACATAAACCAAGGCTGCAGCTTTATGTTTGCTTACTTGAGAGTAAGCCTCATTATCATAACGGTATTTATTCCTGAGCAGACAAGCATGGGATTGCACCACAGATGTGGCACATTCCTTTCTCTTAGCTGCTATAAAAATGGCTTGAGAGGCATTCAGCACGCTCTGTTCTTTAAACTTTTACATCGGTGATCAGAAGCGAAGAAGAAACTCCCCTGCACTGCTAACTTACATCATCTGATAGTGCATTATTCCCGTTCTTTGTGCTATCTAGAGAGAATTTTCTTTAGAGGTCAAGATGAAAAAATGTAGTAGAAGACTACAGTCTCGATATAGCAATCAGGCTCACAGCCTATGACTCCTCAGAGAAAAATCCACTTGCAATTAAGCCTTTTCTGTGCTGTGATATATAGCCCTCTCAGTTAGTATTCCTTCGCTTGTAATGCTCTCCTCCTAAAAATAAATAAATCAGAATTCATTTAATTACACCATATGTAGATCTTATAAAGTGAAAGCTAGTTATAAATATATAATGCATGAACTGGTATTTTCTCAGAGCTGCTAAGGATTACTGGCAGAACAATCAAGAACTCGGTGAACCCCCTACTATAGTACCAAAGATAGATGTCTAACTTGCTGATTCCCCATTAAACCGGTGACCATTATAGCGTTTTCTGTGTTAACACATGGTACCATCAAAAGGCAGTAAAAAATGTATTTCGGTCGGAAACTCTTTACCATTCATTACCTCTGGAAGTGAAATCAGTAACTACTTGACTCGCTTAGTATCATTACATTTGTTTTTTGGGTTTTTTTTAATTATTCACTGTGCGTGTACCACCATCAGTTTCTGCCATCTGCTTTCTCGGGTTCCAATTTTCACATGATGATCCATAAACCTCACATTATTTCACCTCTAACTTCTTTGTTTTTTGCACTTGCTAAACCATGGCTGTTTGATTTTTCCCACCCTTAATAATATTTCTTTTTCTGGGTAACTGAACAGCATTATATTTATTTGAGAAAGCACATGAAGCCCAAGCCACTTCAAGGACATACCCATACAGAGAGACTTAGGGGAGGGTGAATCCCTTTCCAGCTTATGTTTAGTGGTACACACGGTGGGGCAGAGGAGGACAACTAGGGTTTCCGGCACTGGATTGAGAAAGACTTGGTGATTTGAGGGGTGGAGCCTGAGGAGGGCAGGGTTTGGGGAGGGACCTCAGCAGAATATAACGCCAGAGAATCCATCCTCCAAATCAGCTATTTTCTCCAGGATAATTGACCTTGGTTGTCTGGAGATCAATTGCAATAGCGGGAGATCTCCTGGAGTTTGTCAACACTAAGAGCAGCATAGAGTAGAAGGATGCCACCTCAGTTTTCTTCCTTGCTGGGTCAGGACACAGTACAGCTGCTAAAAAAAATAATTACTATGGGCAGAAGGATAGATGGGGTTGGAAGGATCCAGTGGAAGAGTTCAGAGGAGAAGTTGGCCAGGCAGATCTTTCCCTTCATTCCCCAAGCTCTCTTCCATTTGCCTCATCCCAGAACTTCTCCAATGACCTGGAGAGCCTTGCAAATAAAACATGCCATGTGACGGTGTGCTACAGCAACAAGGGGGAACAAGGAAAAGCTGCCTTTCTCCCTTCCATGCTGATGCAGGCCTGCAATGGAAAACTGAGAGGCAGTTTTACTCGTTTTCCCATTCATAGCTGCAGCACCCCATTCTGCTGGGCAGTTTGCTAGTCTCCTGGCCCTCAAAGAGGGAGGGCTGGAAAGAGCCACTCCACCGACTCTTTCCATGAACTCTTCCACTGAATATAAGCCATTATATGGAGTTCCTTGGTGATCTATGTTTCAACAACAGACTCCTGGACTGCAAATTCAAGGAGGATGCCAGCATGAGGTGAGGATTTTTAACTCCCCCCCACCACTTTTTTTGATGAACAATTTTCTCCATTAGAGATAAAAGCAGCTTGAAGGTGGCGAGGTTTTATTCAGAGAATAGTACAAAGGACCAGAGTCCTATAGCCCCTTCTCCCCCATCTCCATGCTGGTCCTCTCCTTTGACATCACAGTCCTCATGGATACTTTCTGTTCAAAAATTATCATCAGGTAAAACAATCACACATAACATGCAGCTCTACTAGTGTTGCCAGCTCTGGGTTGAGAAATACCTGGGGATTTTGGGGGTGGAGCCTGAGGAGGGAGGGTTTTGGGGAGGGGGGGGACTTCAATGGGGTATAATGCCACAGAGCCCACCTTCCAAAGCGACCATTTTCTCCAAGTGAGCTGATCTCTGTCGCCACCACCTGGAGGCTGGCAACCCTAAGTTTCACTCAGAGAAAAGAAAAAAAGGAATATGCATCCATGCCAACCAAGGAAGTCTCCATACACCAACAGGCTACAGCTGATCTGGTAATAATCCTTGAAACCTAGAAAAGCTTCAGGGTCAGGTCTGCTTGTTGATCTGAACAATTAAGAGTCCACCTCTGGTTGGCTCCATACCACTGTGTGGTTCCACTCTTCTTCACGGTCCAACATCACAGAACAACAAAAGGAAACCTTATCTATACCCAAATGTAGATATTCTCAGAAGAGGATATATATTGGATACATGGGCGGGGGGGAAACAATTATACACTTGCCCTTACATCTAAACACCCACAACATAACTACTCTAAAATATTTCTGTATAATCTTGTTACTCATAAGGTCCTTTTAGTCCACATGCAAGCAGAAAAAATTCACAAGTGCGTACACAGATCCTACAGCATGCCTGTTGCTAAAGCGCCAACCTCCCACTGAGTTAATAGACTCCAGCAGTTTGTAACACACTGTTACTATCCCGTCAATATCAATACACCACAATAATTACGTTTCCCTGATATCCAGCGATGCGATAGAGCGTAACATCTCTCCTGCTTTCGGTAGATTTTTCCTGCTGCCCTAGGCATAACAGAAAATGTCTGTGCCTCCCAGTTGTAACAGATTTCTCACCTGACTCTTCTCCACCACAGGCAACTGCCTTTGCCACCTCACAAAGGGTGCAAGAGAAGAAGATCAAGTCCCAGGAACCCATAATACAAAGTAGCCTATTGGGGTTTTATGGAAGCAAGCAAGGAAGCATGGAAGCAAGCAAGGAAACCCCAAATGACCAACATTTCTAGGGAATTTCAGGCATACCTCTTGTTGAATACCTTTTACCATTAACAGCTTTAACAGCTTTATTCTTATTTCATTCATTTTAGAGTATTCCTACTCCACCTTCTTATTAACGGTCTGGAGAGGTGGCAGACCCGTTTTCTAAATAAATAATAAATAAAATAAAATACTCCAAGGAGTAAATACAAAGAAATACAAAGAATTTTTTTAAACACTACAAAAGATCAATTTAAAAAAATTCACAATCGCTAACCTTTAAAAATATCTCAAAATATACCGGGGAAGGAATTAACTTTAGAAGACTTGCCAAAATAAAACAATCTTAAAAACTGACATGGTGAGGCCTCCAAAGGAAAAACCACTCACAGTGCATGGGGGAGCAAGAGGGCACTAGAGGGCCAAAATCCATCTGGCAGATCCACAGAACGGTCATCTCCACCTACCAGAGATAGTCATGCTATTGTTTATATAATCACTGTCAGGTATACCAGAGCTGAAAATATGTGTATTAACCCTTTCAGACAAAATGGCAATTGTGTTTATCAGGAGGACTACATACAGTGCATTCTCCCCATATGTGTGGTAGAATGTAGTAACTGAAACGGGCAGAGAGATAACAGTGCACAGCACACTGAGTTTCATGAAGGAAAAGAAAGTTAAAAATAATCAAATAAAGTCATTATAATGATTGGGTTTGATCCAAAGTGTCCTTCACACATGGAAACCTAACCGCCTAGAACTTATAGAAATCCAAACAATATTT
>NW_015170292.1:188903-190630 GCF_001447785.1 Gekko japonicus | reverse complement strand
ATGCGGGGAGGGCGGGGTATAAATAAAATTAAATAAATAAATAAATAAATAAATAAATAAATAAATAAATAAATAAATCAGAATAGTATTTTCCTGTTTTAAAAACACTGTCCTTTTCCAGCAAATATCCAAACAATGTTGAAATTCTTCAAACTGGAAGGAGAAAACACACACACACACACACACTTGCACTCAGATAATAAGCTAGGATCTGGAACACCCACTAGGTATGAGAGTATTTCAAAAGCAAGAACTGCATGCCCATTTGAAACTAAAGAACGGCAACATTCAAAAGAGAAAAGCCACTCCAGTGAAGTGCAGGTACACTGTTTTATCTTTGAATTTTGCCCTATTTTTTCTTTTTTTGCTTTCAAATAGGTTCAGAGCTAGCACATGACGTTTTCAAGGCCGCACAATTTGGCAGTATGCAAGCCATCGGAGAATACAAGAACCTTCTGGCTGAACCACCCAACCTCTCAAGGATTCAAGATTTGAAATGTCGATCAGGTTCCCATGGCAACTGATGGACCGCACACTATTATAATCAGGAGTTACTTTTTGCCACAGATGTTGCCACAAGATCTTAACAGATCCTGCCATCAGCGAAACAGATCTGTAGCTTCCCATCTGCCTCCCCCCAGCAGAACTCTTCCTCAGAGGGTGCGTTCAGACGGGGCGTTTCTGCCGACATAAACTGCACCGGTTGGAACCGGTGCAGTTTATGCTGGCAGAAACGTGATCACACTTACCTCCATCTTCCGGATCCCTCTGTTGGACGCCCGGTCACACGCTGCGGGCATCGGCGGTTTTTTTTTTAAGCACAGTTTGAGCATGCGCATAGGCAGCCATTCATAGAATGGCGATCTTTGCGCATGCTCAACCCCCCCCCATTACATTTAAACTTTAAAGGTAAGGACTTACCTTTAAAGTTTAAAGTCCAACCTGGCCTCCCTGTAGTCCCGGACTCCTCCGGGTACTTAAAGTAAGGGCTTTTTTTATTATTTTAACAAACACTCAGGGCAAAGCTTCACCCGAGCGCATATCGCTAAGTTTTTTTTAAAAAAAATGGCCGGGGAAAGCCGGAAGCCTCAGGCTTCCGACGGAAGTAGCTGGGAAACGGTGGAGAGCGATCAGACGCCGGGTTGCACCGTTTACAACCGTTGCACTCTGTATACCACCACTTGGGGACCTGGTAGCAGAGTGCAACAGTTTAAAGGGCTTTACCCCGGTTAGGGAGAGGAGGCAGATGTGCCCCGTCTGAACGCCGGTGAGTACAACGGTTGGAACCGGCACCCTAACCGGTATAAAGCCCCCGTCTGAACGCACCCGTAGAGTGTGAAAGCAATTGAGAGTTCTTGATATCACCTTCTTCAAATGGTCTGGAGGTGAAAATGGGAACTAGTTCATAACATCCCATTCCTCATAGCAAGAATGATAGCCTGAGCTCCATCCTGCCAATTTTTTACATGTTACTAAAAGAATGTACTATATCTTATGTGCTCCACTGACCTGAAAGCCTAGAAGGTAATTGTCATTTCATATCAAGATGTACTAGGCAACTCATCCTATTGTCTGCTACCACTGGCTGTTCAAAGCATACCTCAAAAACTGCGGTGAGAGAGAAATGGCAGGCCGTATACTGCACAGCTCCTTAATGCTCATGTATTGAAATGGCTGTGTACTAGAAAGAAGGGGCATCCAGTCCTCACTCAGAGCTTTAGCTTCTG
>NW_015170292.1:179062-188871 GCF_001447785.1 Gekko japonicus | reverse complement strand
CACACCTGGAAAGAACAAAATTCTAAGAATCTGTGATACATATGGTTCTGTTTCTTAAATTTACCATACATTTTATACATGTTAGGAGTCTTATATTTCCCTAATAGTACTTCTGTAACCGGGGCTGCGGTGGCTCAGGTGGTTCAGATGCTGAACTGCAGACCGGAAGGTCGGTAGTTCAGTAGTTCAAGACCCGAGTGTGCCGCATGACGGAATGAGCTCCCGTCTCTAGTTCCAGCTCCTGCCAACCTAGCAGTTCGAAAGCAAGAAACTGCAAGTAGACAAATAGGTACCACTTTGGTGGGAAGGGAACAGCGTTCTGTGCACCTTGGCGTCTAGTCATGCCACCCACATGACTACGGAAATGTCTTTGGACAGCACTGGCTCTTCGGCTTGGAAATGGAGATGAGCACCACAACCCTCGAGTCGGATTCGACTGGCTTTTGAGCAAGGGAAACCTTTACCTTACTTCTGTAACCTCCTTGGGCTCTAGGGTTGCCATTCTTCAGGTGGGGCCTGGAGATCTCCCAGAATTAAAACTGACATTGGGAAAACAGAGGTCCATTCCACTGGAGAAAATGGCTTCTTTGGAGGGTAGACTCTATGGAAGGTGGACTCTATTATTTCCCATTAAGGTAGATCTCCTCCCCGAATCCCAGCACCCCAGTGCTCCACTCCCAAATGTTCAGGAATTTCCCAACCCAGAGTCAGCAATACCTATTAGGCTCCTCGGTGTAATTTTTTTTTGTTTCAGGCCTGTAAACCTGGAACTGTTTTTCTTATGGAAACAATGCTTTGCTACTTGTCAAACTTGTACTGGAAAAAAATCAGCAAGAATATTTGTAACCTTTACAAAACTAGCCTCCAGGTTTTTGTGTTTTAGGAGGTTTCATTTTTCATTATTCTGCTTTCATAGCAAACCAGAGTACTCTTCCCAAAGCAAAAACATGCTTGATGAAACAAGAAAGAACAGAGCACCTACCTGATAAAGGTCACACTCCATTTGAAAGGCACTTGAACACAAACACATCCGTAAGTGGAAAGTTTGAGTCCAGTGGCACCTTTACGACCAACCAAGTTTTATTCATGGTATAAGCTTCCTCAGATACAATGAACACGGAAGGTTATACCGTGAACAAACTTGGTTGGTCTTAAAGGGGCCACTGGACTCAAACGTTCTGCTGCTTCAGGCCAGCACAGCTACCCCCACCTGACTCTACATCCATAAGTGATAAGTGCTCTAAAATAAGGGGGGGGGAAGTAAACCCAGCACTGATCACTTGTGTATCACCATGAGAGAAATAGCTACTTTCTAGGCATGCCAGCCTCCAGGTGCATGGAAAGGGGGCAAGATCACTGTAGCAGGATCCAAATCCAACGAGGCATATTATTTAAAGGGCTGACAGAGCACATGCACATAAGGCTCTTCTTGTCATTCTTGCCAGCCTTGAAAAACCAAGTATTAATGATCATGTGGTAAGAATCGTACCTGTAGAGGCCTTGTACAGGAATCCATTTCAAAACTTGTGTGTCATAGGATGCCCACTCTGGCCTGTGAAAGTTCTGAAGATTGGGGGGGTGGGGTCACTGTGGAGGAAGGAATTTAGGAATTTCACCTAGAATTTATTGTATACCATAGAGCCCATCCTCCTGAGGTGCTGTTTTCTACAGAGGAACTGATCTCAGTCATTTGGAGAGCCCTAGTAATTTCAGGAGAACTCTAGGCTGTGCCTAGAAGCTGACAACCCTAACACAGCACTTAGAATTCCTATCCTCTTCCTGAAAAAAACCCCACATTTTCCCCCTGCTTCTTCTTATAGCTTTAGAACATGCTGCTACAACCTTGTCTTCCCTGGAAGGTCATTTCCATTTAGTAACAAATTTCTTCTGTACACAACTAAATAGGACAACCAGTTGATAACCATGTATTAGTAGGGCTTAGAAAGATTCTCCAAGTCCCACAGAAAACTGATCCCATCCTCTAATGAAGGAACTCATGTTTAGTCAGACATGTTATAAACTAAACCCTAACTACAACAACACTAGCAGCCATCTTACAGTATCTACTTCTGGTTCTTCCTCCCAGAATCCACTAGGAGGCAGATGGCCTCTCCTCCCATCATTAACTGTCTAATCTTTTTGTACTCTCTACACCACACACTGAACAATGGCTGTGGAGGAAAATGTGTAACACAGGACTAGGGATGGCCCATTCAGACCCCTTTCGGGCTGCTGCAGGCCGATTCAGATTCTTTGATCTGAATTGGCTTGCCACCGAATTTCGGCGGCAACTCGGTCCCATTATATCCTATGGGCCATTGAAGTCAATGGCAATAACATAGGGTATATTCTGGGGGCTGAAGGGGAGGGGGTTTGAGGGAGAGTGTCAAAACTCACAGAGTAGCTGCTGGAGCCACTCCCCAAGATACCAAACACGTTTGAAGAACATTGGACCAGGGGGTCCAATTCTATGGGCCCCCAAACAGGTTGCCCCTATACCCTCCATTGTTCTCTATAGTGGGGAAAAAGTAACTTTTTTTCTCACCATAGAGAACAATGGAGGGGATAGGAGCAACCTGTTTGAGGGCCCGTAGAATTGGACCTCCTGGTCCAATGCTCTTGAAACTTGGTTGATATATTGGGGAGAGGCTCTAAAAGCCACCCTGCGAGTTTGGAGACTTTCCCTCAAGCCCCCTTCCCTCCAGCCTTCAGAATATACCCTACATTTCCACCATTGACTTCAATGGGCCATAGGATATAATGGGGCTGAAATTGACATTCGGCTGGCCGAAAGACTCCCAAATCGGCTGGTACTGACGAAACTGACATGCAGGAGTCTTACTGCACGCCAAAATTGATTCTGCCCAATTCGGCCAAATGTGAATGGGCCGATTTTTTTTTTTTTTTTTTTTTTCACACCCCTACACAGGGAATACTGGACCGGACAAAGCCTTGGATCAAAATGTCTTTTTTTTAAAAAACTGCCCCGAAAGGCAGAATTTTATTGAGATTTATTGAGATTTTCACATGTTTTGCACAAACAAACACAAAATAAACATATAAACATACATACATACACACATATATGGGGGCTATTATTCTTTTTAACAAACATTATGCTTATGCCTAATCCACCTTAATCTCTATTCTTGTATATTCTGTTGAGTAACCATCCAACTCTACCTCAATCGAGTATATACTTTCTAATAAACTCATAGTCTGTCCATTATAAACTTGCCTACATGTGATTATCATACCAATTATAGAACCGTGTCCAAATATTCTGGAACGTAGAGTCTGTTAAACCTTTTATCAATAAAGTCAATTTATCCAGTTCTGCTGCCTCCAAAACTTTGTTTATAAATTCTCACTTTGTTGGTATCTCCGTTGATTTCCAATATTTAGCATAAAGAATTCTGGCCACCATAGTTAAATATACAATCAAATTGCGATCATCTTTGTCTGAATGTGTGACATAGGACATACTGGACCATACAAAGCCTTGGATCAAAATGTCTTAAGTGAGCAAGAACTGAATCTGGGTAGCAAATATTTTGAAAGTCATTATCGAGACCCTCTCCTTTTTTTGTCACCATAAATACTTCTAGGCTCTGTCATAGATAGGATCTGACATTTATCTCAAACCCTTTCACATAGCAAAAGTACAAGTTATTTACTGTTATCAAAGAGATAATGCCAGCTCTGCACTCCTCGTTACCATGTAATTACCATTGCTTGAAGCACGTTGCCATGCACTTTCCTGGGAAAATAATGTGTTATTTTCACTGTAACTATGTAATTAGGCATTTTCTCTCTGTACCTGCAGGAGGAACACAGCTTTGAGGTTTAACCAAGACTGCTACTTAGAACAACTCGGTTTTGTATTGATAGGAATGCCAGGCCAACATTACTGTGGGAGTAAAAGGAAGATCTGAAACTCCCTTTAAGAACCTAATTTACAGTGCAATGCTACGCAGAGTTATACAAGTCTGAGTTCATTGAAAGTAATGGGTTTAGACAGGTGTAATTCTGCTTAGGACTGCACGAATGGACTCTTAATAAAGGTTTTTTTTTCCTTTGCCAAACATTAGTGCACATGCACCTTGGCATTATTTTTATGAAGAGCACAATTTAGGGCTAAAGAATTCTTAACACTTATTTAAGAACCATTTCAGACACATAGGAACTGCCATATTTATTCCATTGCTTAAATTCATCTTTAAGCACACCCATCCTTACGGTCAGATCAAGCACTGAAATTAATGCACATGAACAGGAAGACAGCACATTCCGAGGCCCAGCTTTGGGTCCCCAACTACTGAGGTTAGGCAGATGGCAACTCAAGAAACAGCAGGGTTGCCAGCAGGCCCCCCCACCACCACCACTTCTCAGTCATGGCACCACAATTACTGAACTCTCTTCCCAAACTCACCACGGATCTCTGGCTGCTTCTCTCCTACATGCCCTCCAGGTTTGGTGAGGATTGGATTTACAGGGTCCAAGTTATCCCCCCCCTGAAGAAGATGCCCCATCCTCCATTTTTTCCAGTGGAGGGGAGGAAGAAAAAAAAGGGAAGGGCAATAGAAGATCTCATCCTTTGCCGTCCCCGTCTTCTTTGACCTTCAATCTTTCCCAGCATCAGAGTCTTCTCTAGTGAGTGCTCCCTTCTCATTTGGTGGCCAAAGTATTTGAGCTTCAGTTTCATTATCTGGCCTTCCAGGGAACAGTCAGGGTTGATTTCTTTTAGGATTGACTGATTTGATCAAGCTACATACACCAAACAAAAAAGGAACCTGCCTCTGCTGTCCACTCCTCTACAATCTCTCAGAGTTGGGGGTGGATTACATTTCTGGTGCACCAGTTATGGACCCCCAGAAAAGGTCTCCGCAGCGCTCTCCCTGAAAAAGACAGCTGCAGTTACAGGAATCCATGGAATGGTGTTGCTCCTTATAGTTGGTTCATCTTCCTACAGGTGCAGTTCTTTACTGTTTCCCTATCAGCATGTCACTCCTGGTCCTGCAAGGACTCTGCTCCAGAAATTAACACTGATCATTGCTGAGCAACAAGGTGAGTACTTTGTCTTCTCTCTAGAGCTATCAAGAACAGTATCCTCCTTCTACGCTCTGCTGGTTTGGGAGAGGCCAGAGGAGAGGGAGACACTGGCTTATGTGGTGTCTCTTATCGTGGAAGACTGAGCAGTCTGGCCGTGACTGGGAAGTACTCTCTTCCCAATGCTTCCCCCATTGGGTCTGCTGCTGGACCCAGATGCTCAGGTAGGGATTCCATTGGTGAGGGGCTCAATACGTCTGATTCGTCTGAGGAGGAGGAGGAGGCAGCTGGCTAGTCCATGACAGGGGTCACAGATACAGGCCAGCTTGTACTCCCCTTCCTTCATAGAGAATGAAACCTGGTGGTGATGCCCACCTGCAACCTCTGTGCCAAGGCCCTGACCCGTGGGAGAACAGCCATCCCCTCAAGGCACAGGTCCAGTGTGGAGGCCAGCGCCTGGTCCAGCCCTTGAATCAGGGGGATGACTTGCCCCAGGCTGACCATATGAGTGCAGAGCACTCATGGAAGGGCTTGAGGACTCACACCATTTGGGAGAAGTTCAGTCAGCTGTTGGAGCTCCTCTTTCCCATGCAGGATGGTGATGGAGGAGAGGACATCCTGCACAGTGCTCTTCTGCTCCACCAAACTTGCAATCATGGCATAGGTGGAGTTCCAGCTGGTGGGTAAGTCCAGGATGAGCTGGTGTTCAGGGTCATCCCTCTCCCCTGTATCTCACGCAGCAGACTTGATGCTGCACAAGACGTGGGTGGCCAGGTACTGGCATGTCTCCAGAAAGGACCATATCTTGGGGGGGGCAGCATCCCAGGTGGCCTTGGCAGTGCTCCGCAGCCCCAGAGCATCCTTCACCCCCAGCTGAAGAGTTGTGCACCAGGCAGACAATTCCCTTGAGGCACACAGCCTTCACTGCTACCAGCATGTTGGTGCCACCATCCGTGACCATGTAGCCACAGATGATATTGCCGCTGCCCACCCACTCCCTCAGGCTACTCTGTATCATGGTGGTGATGTTTTGCACCATGTCGTCTGCATCCATCCCCTGCACATGGAGTAGAACCACTTTGTAGCCCGGTGGCAGGACTGTCCCTTCCTGGGGACTGGCCCCTGTCCCAAAATTCCAAACAGAGAGGTCCTCTGTTGCCATCAGTGAGTGGCGAGGGAGAGGTAGCCATGCTTCTGGCTGCTCCAGAGGTCTGCTGCAAAGTGCACCATTCTGCCTTGTGCTCCGGAGAGCTCAGCCTTGACCGTCACCACTGTGAAGAAGTGTATGGCAAGCAAGACTTGTTGGCTCATGGTCCTCCGTGAGGGGATGGAGTACCAGGGAGCCAGGTGTTGCTGCAGCTGGCAAAAGGATACATCGTCCATGAGGAGAGGGGTTGGCCATCCACAGCAATCATCTCACCAATGTGAGTGACTGCTTCCTGGGCCTTCCACATAAGCCCTTTTGAATGGCACTGTTGGTATCCTTGGGGCAATGATCTCTTGGAGGGTGGCCTGCCTAGATGTCCTACCCACAGCACTCGGAGTGTGGGAGCCTTCTTCCCTCCACTTCTCCCTGCTGTGAGGGAGTTGGCGTGTTCTTCCTCCCACTGGCCGTCAATCTTTTCCCCGGTGAGTGCACCCTTCGCAAATGCCTGCTGAGGACAGAGAAATACAAATATTGGGGGGTTGCGCATCTCCGAATGTAGGCATGACACACCTGGCACTATGCCACACAGGGGTCACTGGGGAGGGTGTGGAAATGTTTCCAAGTCAGGGCTGGAAACAGGGCCCCAGTATTGGAGCAGGTGGGGGGAACAGCTACTTTCTGGCATGGGGCAGAACGGGCCATGGAGGGGTGTACTCAAGGGAGGAGCAGCAACATAGAGTTGTGTGGAAGGGGAGGATGCTCATCCCTCCAAAAAAAACCAACACCACCCAACTGCTGGTGTTTGGGCAGTTGTTGCATTCAGGGCAGAACCTGGCGCTTTTACTGTACCCGGGGTTTCTGGGATGCACAAATACAACCATAACAGGTAAGACAGAATGCAAGAGCATGGTCTAAGTCAGGGAGCCAAAGGTTCCATCCAAAGGCCAGGGGGGAAAGGGAGTCTGGAGTTCAGGGTCCAAAGCTTGGAATCCAGGGCAGTATACAGGGTCTGGGTATCTGGCTGGAAAAGCAAGCACAGACTAAACAGGACAGGGTGCAAGGCGGCAAGGCAGGGTAGCACTCTGATTGCCGAGTGGATCAGCTCACAGAGGAGATGGCAAGCAAAGATGCTTCTATATTGAGCCTTGCTCAGCGTGTTCCTTTTAACTGCCTCCTTTTACTGACTTATCCCCAAAGCCCAGGTGTCACTTCTTCCTGGTGGATTCCTCATCCTCCAGGTGTAGGTCCTTGCTGCTTTCTATTAGCCTGCCAATCCTGATCCTGTAAAGACTTTGCTCTAGGAACCAGCATTGATCACTGTTGTGCCATTAAGAGAGTGCTCCGTTTTTTTTCTCCCAAACTGTGAAGTGCCCCTTCCTTTTTCTACACTCCCCTGGTTCAGGAGAACCCAGTAGAGACAGAAGCTTTGACCACTGCATACTTTCTGTCATCTCCCTCCAGAATGAGCAGCCTGGCTGTGGCTGGGAGGTTTTCTCACTTCCTCATGCTTTCCCCACAGGGTCTGTATCTTGACCCAGCTGCTTGGGTGGGTATTCCACTGGTGCAGTGCCCGACTCCTCCGATTCTTCCTCCAAAGAGGAGGTGACAGCTGGCTGGCTCATGACAGCAGCACTAACCACTCTTTTTTTCTCTGTGGAAAGGCCCAGGAACAGATCAGGAAAAGGAGGCTCTGAGGCCCCTGGTGATGGGCGGGCTCCAGTGGGCTGGCAGGATGGGTTTGGTGCCCACAGACCACCAGAGGGTGGAAAACATCTTACCCTATAACAAGCCCTCTTTGCGCCCACTTTCAACGTCATGGCACAGTCAGGAGGCATGGGAGGGTATAAAATGTGGGTCACCAGCTGAGGCACCCAGTAGCTAAGCCCCTCTGCTCCGTGTGAGCAGAGACACAGGGGAGTTCAGAGCCCTAAGTCCACCTAACACCCCCAAATCCCAGCAAGGGAGAGGAGTTCACAATCAAAATCTGGATCCTCAGCTGAGGCACCAAGTAGCTAAGCCCCTCTGCTCAGTGTGACCAGAGAGACACCCAATCCCCAGCAGGGGAGAGAAGTTCACAGTAAGGAGGGAATGTGCTCTGCTAGTTGGCTTTTAACAAATTCCCTGCCTCTCTATGTAACTGCCAACAGCTGACAAAGGAGATGGAGCTGAGAACTGCCAACAGCTGACAAAGGAGATGGATACAGCACTCACTCTGATCCCATAGAGCAGAATGGGAACTCTGTTATTGGCAGCCAGCAGTGCCTGCTAAGCTTTGGAGGGCTCCTATTGGTGTTTCCAAGGCTGGAGAATTCTGCCTCCCCGTTGCTTTGGAATTTTGTAGTCAGTTTAATTGAGCGGAGACTGCCTGGAAATGTATCCATTCGTGAACTGCCACGAACCACCAAAAGAGCGCTGAAGTTTTGTGAAATGTTCATGCTGGGCACCCTTCCACAAACATTGCTTAACGAACTACTAACTGCCCAAAATTTGTGATGAACCTTACTACATGAGATGGTTCGTGTCCATCCCTAGCCAGCACTAAACAGTCATAGCTAGATATGATTCTACTGTAGGGTTACCAATGTCCCCCAGAATTATAACTGATCTCCAGGCCAGAGATCAGATCCCCTGGAGAGAAAGGTTGTGTTGAAGGCTGGGTTTTAAAGTATAACCCACTGAGGTCCCTTCCCAATGCTCCACCAGGAGTTGCTAACTGTATTATACACTAGAAAGAACCAATGCAGGAGTTCAATTGTCAAGACCAGGATCAGAAAGGCTTGAATTCAAATTCCTGCTAAGCCATGAAGCTTGCTTGATGACCCTGGACCAGCCACTAATCAGCCTAAACAACTTCACTGAGTTGTTCTGAGGCTAAGAAGGAGTGGGCTAGGGTGGGGAGACACCACACATACCTTCCTTGGTAGATGCAGGTGATAATTCAATAAATGAATACATACACAGACAGATTCCAATATTTCAGGCCTTTTGTTGTTGTTGTTCAGTCGCACAGTCGAGTCCGACTCTTCGCAACCCCATGGACCAGATCACGCCAGGCCTTCCTTTTTCCGCCATCCTCTGAAGTTCGCTCAATTTCATGTTCGTTGAATCTATGAAACTGTCTAACCATCTCCTGCTCCATTCCTTATGAAATCAGAAGATGCCATATTTTGACCTTATAATTTTGTCGCATGTAGAGATGAGTGACCAACCATTGTCTGAACAACTTCCAAATACTACCCTTGAAAAAGCTCCGAAAGTCCTACAGAGGGCATTGACTATTTCCAAGCCATAAAAATGCAAAGAGTTAATCTCATGCCATGTGTGTGGTAACAGCTGCATATTGTCTGAAGAGCGATAAGAAACATACAGCTAAGGGTGCCTCAGTAACAAAGAGGACTGTGGATTGCTCAGGTTTTGGGGGGTTTTTTTGGTAGGATGGCAAAGCACACAGGGCAGGAGAGAGTTTGTAACAACAGTGATTCAGAGACAAGCAGCCACAAAGAGGAAAGGGAAATTTATGCTTCTGTGATGAAAGCTTCAGTAGAGAACATTTGTGATGGAAAGGAATGGAGGCTTGGGGCGCTGGAAGACAAGAATCGTAAAGGGGGGGGGG
>NW_015170292.1:170592-177783 GCF_001447785.1 Gekko japonicus | reverse complement strand
TTCTCCAGTGAGTGCTCCCTTCTCATTTGGTGGCCAAAGTATTTGAGCTTCAGTTTCATTATCTGGCCTTCCAGGGAATAGTCAGGGTTGATTTCTTTTAGGATTGACTGATTTGATCTTCTTGCAGTCCAAGGGACTCTTACCTGAGTATTTACCTAAGCCTGGGAATATTTGGTTTCTTACAAAGTGGTTGTTCAAGGGATACTTCTTCAACCCTCACCTCTGTGCATACTGAGTTTAGAAGAAGATCTCAGGGCTATGCCTCTCTCTCTCCTGCTCCATTCCTTATGAAATCAGAAGATGCCATATTTTGACCTTATAATTTTGTCGCATGTAGAGATGAGTGACCAACCATTGTCTGAACAACTTCCAAATACTACCCTTGAAAAAGCTCCGAAAGTCCTACAGAGGGCATTGACTCCTCTCTCTCCTGCTCCATTCCTTATGAAATCAGAAGATGCCATATTTTGACCTTATAATTTTGTCGCACGTAGAGATGAGTGACCAACCATTGTCTGAACAACTTCCAAATACTACCCTTGAAAAAGCTCCGAAAGTCCTACAGAGGGCATTGACTATTTCCAAGCCATAAAAATGCAAAGAGTTAATCTCATGCCATGTGTGTGGTAACAGCTGCATATTGTCTGAAGAGCGATAAGAAACATACAGCTAAGGGTGCCTCAGTAACAAAGAGGACTGTGGATTGCTCAGGTTTTGGGGGGTTTTTTTGGTAGGATGGCAAAGCACACAGGGCAGGAGAGAGTTTGTAACAACAGTGATTCAGAGACAAGCAGCCACAAAGAGGAAAGGGAAATTTATGCTTCTGTGATGAAAGCTTTAGTAGAGAACATTTGTGATGGAAAGGAATGGAGGCTTGGGGCGCTGGAAGACAAGAATCGTAAAGGGGGGGGGAGAGATCTGTTATTACTGTGCTCATTTCTCTTCCTAGTAATTCTTAACTTCATCTACCTCCTCCCTTACCTAGGAATAAAAAATGCTTTTTTAAATGGAATGACCTGTAGAAAAGAATAGTCATTCTCAACAACAGACTGGCTCCTTGAAACATTTAGTACAGTGGTTTTATTCTTGAGTCTTAGCAAAGAAGGTGGGTTATTTGTTCGTTTGTTTCTATCCTGGCCTTCCCTGAAAATGGGCTCAGGGCGGGTCACAACAGGAATATGAATGATAAAACCACATCATAAAATCATAAATAAGTAACAATTGATTCTACACATTCTAATGCTATCCCCAAAGCATTTATATGGTTTCTCCCTAGTATGAATTCTCACAATGTATAGTCAAAGTAAATAAAAGAAACAACAACAATTGCCTTTATTCCCATAAGGCTTTGCTATATACCTTGGAGAAGTTAGTTTATTTTCTTCTGGGAAATATATAAAGGCATATATAAAGACGTGTGAGCCATCTGATACAACTGCACCATCTTCTATCTTCATCTTTGGACAGTACACATACTTGTACTGGTATGGGAGGGAGCTGAGTGCTTTTGTACCCAATGACTGACTTATTCATGTCTTTTTACAAAGGAAGATTGCCATGGCTAGTATTTAGGGTTGCCAAATTACCAGCTAGGGCATGGGATCTTCTGCTGAATGAAACTAAACATTCTGACACTGGTTATTCATGATCCAACTCCACAATTAATTTTAGAAACTCTCCTTACTAAACTAGAAATAAGAAATAAAATGCAACATAAAGCAAAATTCTGTGGGAAGATAATACACTGTTACAGGGGGAATTAACTCATCCCTATTACAAAGCGAACTATCCCAACCTCATCAGATCTAGGAAGCTAAGCAGGGCTGGCTCTGGCTAGTACTTGGATGGGTGACCTCCAAGGAATACCAGGGGCATGACACAGAGGCAGGTGATGGCAAATCACCTCTGAAATATATCTTGCCTTAAAAGAAACAAGTCTGGCTCACCATCTAGTGGTGCATAATGCTAAAAGAGCTAGAACTCCTGGCTGCCAGACAATCTTAGGATCTCCTGGCTATACTACACACATTGCCATACAATAATAATAATTATTATTAGCTTGATAGAAAAAGAGAAACGGTCATGGGGGCTGAAGCCCTGTCTCTATTGGCTGCTTTTTTGCCATAACCCCTGCAATACCGCCACTCCCACACACACAGTCTCAAGACCTGGACAGAAGAAAAATAGCCAGAGGGAAGAGACTGTAGGTTTGAAAAGCAGTGGGCAGAAAAACTGGCTAACTCTCCCCACATACCTTAAAATCGTCTCTACCAACCCTACTTCATAGCTGAAGACAAATGTCACTTCTGCTCTCAGAAGAATGGTGGCTGCCCATTTGGGCTTGGGGAATAAAACAAAGTTCTGATTATAGCAGCTATTACATGTAAAGGGAATAAGCTCAGTGGTAAGTTCTCCCATTAAACATGAATCAAAGACCCACAAGGGTAGAAGGCACTTATAGATCATCGGCCCAGTGAGGCCTGAACCATATATGGCAACCACCAAATTCAGAGCTGTAGTCTCAGAAGTCACCATCCCTGAGCCCGCTTGCCGGCTAGGGCAGGATGCAAATGGAATAAATAAATAAATAAATAAATAATAAAATCCACGGTGATGACATTAGTTGGCTTAACACTGCCAATGAATTACAATAAGCAGAAGAGCATGCCGCTTTTCTGAAGAAGACCTTCTTTTCTGGTATCTGTCAAGGGCAGAGACCAACAAGCTCCCTGTATTCATACCAGAACTGGCCAATCCAGAATCTTCATACTGCCTGCCAGTCAAACAGACTGTTTTATCCACTTATTTATTCTAGGCCTGGAGATTTAGAGGTCTGAGTACTTATAGTCACAGGCTGCTTGCTAGGGCTAAGCATCAGTCTCTAGCCATGAAGTCTGTGGTTTGGGCTACGGAGTTTAACATCATGTCTGTGATACTGGAAAGAAGCTCAGCTGAGAAAAAAAGATTTGATGGATTCCATATGAGGTAGTACTTAAGAGCCAGTTTGGTGTGGTGGTTAAGTGTGCGGACTCTAATCTGGGAGAACCGGGTTTGATTCCCCACTCCTCCACTTGCACCTGCTGATGTGACCTTGGGTCAGTCACAAGCTCTGACACAGCTGTCCTTGAAAAAGAGCAGTTTGTGTCAGAGTTCTCTCAGCCCCACCCACCTCACAGGGTGTCTGTTGTGGGGAGGGGAAGGGAAAGGAGTTTGTAAGCCGCTCTGAGACTCCAAGTGAAGGGCGGGGTATAAATCCAATCTCTTCTCTTCTTCTTCTTCTTTTCATTCATTATCACTGGTCCTCAAGAGTTAATGGTTGTCAGTAAACTGCCATTTGTATTCTGTGTATGCTCTGTGTAACCTGCCTGCTGTATGATGGGGGGGGTGGAATTAGCCTGCATTGCTCTGTTCTCATCCTCCCTGTGCGCTTTATCTCCTGTTTTGACCTTGGAATGCTTTTGCTGCCTTTGTAGTAGGTAAGACTGTGAGAACCGTTGATAGGGCCGTTCCCAATCTGGCTGGTGTTAACCAAACGGCTGAAAGGCTATCTCCCACCCTGGTTTTCTCCTGCTTGAATTTCTGCTGAGCACGAACTGTATTCATTGGCTTAACCCTTTTTTTAAAACTGTCTATATCTGTCCATGCTTGGCCTTGAGTTTCATTCCTGACAATGACCATGAAAGTGTATCAATAGTGACTTGTATTTAAGCAAACTATTCTTATGAACCATTGTGGCCTGCAACTGCTCTATTGAACCTGACAATGGTACATCAATGGGATGGCTTGCACAATCAGAACCAAAAAGTCACACTAGATACCTTGTGGATATTATTGTGTTGATATCCTCGATGTTCATACTGCCAAAAATCTGGTGATTTAAAACAAAATCAGTACACTGAACAAGCTACCCTTGTAAACATGACATCTCAGTTCCAAACTGCACATTACACCTACCACACAATTGTCATGGGGACCTGCAGCCATATGCTTGCTGCATGTTCTCCATGGAAACTCAGTTGAAAAGCTCCACAGGGGCCTGATTCAGACTGGGACTTCAGAGCAGGGGGAAGAGGGCTCCTGCCTCCTTTGATAGATGGAGAGATGGGTGGGAAATCGCGAGGTTCTGAGAATTGTAAACCGAAACCAGGTTGGTGGTGGAATCCCTAAAACCTTTAAAAAAAAAATTGAATTACAGGATAAGCTACAGAAAGAGAAAACTGGGCTTTAGAAGGAAGTGGTTGGATAGCATGAGTTGTACCGTAATAGCCAAACTACCCGCTCTATTAGAGTTCTGTGACTAGAACTCCTAATATTGGCATCCACCGTGGAAGAAGACATTTAAACTTATTCTGAACATGATCAAAATTGCACACACACCCCTCCGGTCACCTTGCCCTAGCAGAGTAAACTTAGTGGAACTCCAACATCCCAACTATGCTAATCTATCTATTCCAGTTCTGAAGCACACCTCAGCACCTTTTGTAATGGCATAGACTAAGAGAGGTATCAGACCAAATTAAATATGGTCACCACAGAAGTAGTAGTGCCCCATCAAACATTTTTGACAACAGGATTTTCACTTTATGACTCATATCTGAAGCATAAACTCTTGTTTTTACAGTAGAAACATTTTGATTTTTTTTTAAACCCTGTATCTGTGGTGTGGTGTAAAACATAATCCCGACAAAATGGAAGCACTCCTGGGGGCGGGTTGACCCAGGAATTGGGATATCTCCTCTTCTGGATCAATTACCACTTCCCCTAAAGGAGCAGGTTTCTAGACTGGGAGTGCTACTGGATCCGGGACTCCTTTGGATAAACACATGGCAGCAATACTCAGGGGTGCTTCAGCTGGTGAGCCAGTTGTTGCCCCTCCTGTGTGGGAAAGATGTTGCCACTGTGGTGCATGCCCTAGTAACATCTAGATTAGATTACTACAATGCACTCAAATTGGGGCTGCACTTGAAGACTGTCCAGAAGCGACAGTTGGTATACAATGCTGAGGCCAAAATATTGACTGGAGTGGGTCATAGGGACCATATCACTCTAGTCTTGACTCACCTACATTTGCTCCCAATTTGCTCCCAGGCCCAATACCAGATGCTGGTATTGACTTTTAAAGCCCTATACAGCTTGGAGACACCATATCTTAAGGACTGTTTACTTCCATATGAATCTATCCATTCTCTCCGGTCATATTTGGAGGCCCTGCTTTGGGTGCCCCCGCCATCTGAGGCTAGAAGGGTAACAATTGAAAACATTTTTGCTCACAGCACTGAAACTCTGGAACTCCCTACCATGGAGATTTGTCTGTCTCCCTCTTTCACTGTCTTCTGCCAGTGGGTGAAGACTTCATTGTTTTGCTTCTTTTACGCATATGCTGTTTAAATGTCTTGATTTTTTACTATTGAAACATCGTAATGTTTTGATGTTCACTACCAACTATTTGGGTGGAAAGGCAACACTGAAATGTCTTAAATAAAAAAAACAAAACCTGCCTAATGGACCTGCCCATCTCCACTTGCAACAAAACTTGCCTTAGGGTAGATCTTTCACGATCACTCTCATTCTTACTATTCATAAATAGGGTTGCCAGCCTCCAGGTGGGGCCTGGGGATCTCCCACTTTTACAACTGATTTCCAGGTGACAGAGATCAGCTCCCCTGGAGAAAATGGCTGCTTTGAAGGGCGGACTCTATGGCACTGTACCATGCTGAGGCCCCTCCCCTCCCCAAACCCCCCGCTCCTGGATCCCCCCTCAAAGGTTCCAGGTATTTTCCAACCCAGACCTGGCAACCGTATTCATAAATGATCCTAGACCAAAGGACAACCTGCCTCTGCTTAATGTTACTCTGAGCATCATAGGGTGCTTAAAGAGGAATATAGTAATTTAAGGGACTTACTGTTGAATTAAGAAAGGTGTTCACTATGAGTAGGTAGGTGCTTCCATGTCTTATTATCAATGGAAGCCCAGATCACAAATGTTGCCAAACTGGCATTCTTCCAGTTACGCCAGATCAGGCAACTGGCCCCCTGCCTGTCTCACTCAGACCTGGCCACGGTAATCCATGCACTGGTCACCTCCAGATTAGACTATTGTAACTCACTCTACATAGGGCTACCCTTGAGACTGACCCAGAGACTCTAACTGGTCCAGAATGCAACAGCGTGGGTCCTTACCAGGATCCCAGGAATGGCACACATTCAACCTGTGCTGTGTGAGCTGCACTGGCTTTCAGTAGAGTACTAGATCAGGTTCAAGGTGTTGGTGTTAACCTTTAAGGCCCTAAATGGTTTAGGATCCATGTACCTTTGGAATCGCCTCTCCTGGTATACCCCCTGGAGAGCATTACGCTCAGCTGATAAGAACCTGCTGGTGCTCCCTAGCCCAAGAGACATCTGGCTGTCCTCAACCAGGGCCAGGGTGTTTTCCACCCTGGCTCCAACCTGGTGGAACCCTATGTGGAATAGCATCTGGGCCCTGAGGGATCTATTGCAATTCTGCATGGCCTGCAAGGCAGAGATGTTCTGCCAGGTGTTGGGTTGAGAGCAGTAACGGTTTCCATTGGTCTGGCGCTCCTGTCTTCCTGCCTTCCCCCACGGTGGGCCAATGGCATCATCATTAGCCTTAATGTCATCTTTGTTAGGTCTCTTTGTGCTTTAGAGGATTCTACTGTTTTTATTATTAATTTATAAATGTATATTTGTATTATTGTACACCACCCTGAGCCCTGTTGTGCAGGGAAGGGCAGTTTAAAAATCGAACCTAATAAATAAATAATTCATTTCTAATACTCAATATTCCTTGATACTAAAAATATACACGGCATTTGGGCTGGACAAGAAGGCTCTGGAAGCTTGCTTATCAGGAGGAAATCACTGATTTTCTATTAATTTCTTTGAAACCCAGCCTGAAGATGTGGCAGCCCACCCACAAGGAAAGCTGCATTATTCCTCACTCTCCAAAACCTGCCGTCCTCAAGCGCCACTCTCAAAATCTCCAGGTATTTCCCAACGCAGAGCTGGCAACCCTACCAGAGACCTAGTGATTATGCCGACAGGTCTTGAAGAGCCAGAGGCTGCAATCCTGATAATAATTCCAAGACGTAAGATGGATAAAACTGTGCTTACTTTTGAGTAGACTTGGTTAGGATTGCTCCCTAAAATGCTTACTTCAAGGCTGAAACAAAC
>NW_015170292.1:150481-170499 GCF_001447785.1 Gekko japonicus | reverse complement strand
CTGCTGAACTGTACCCATATCCCAATATTATGAAGAAAGTTTCTCATCAGCCTGCAGATCTCGGTTTCTTGGCTAAAAATGGGATCCGCCTTGTGGCCAACTTACAAGCAGCATTCACAAACTCAGTTGCCCTCTTTCAGAACCCGACAACTTCATCTTTTGCCAGAAATGCTGAGGTCATCTTTTTCAAGGGAGATCAAAATCTCTCCCTTTTTTTAACGCCTGGAGGAAATAAAGTGTGAAAGCTAAGCCTTCAGCTACCCCTCTGGCAATAGGATTTTTTCTCAAATAAGAGCAGGCAAGTTCCAGGAGTGATTTTCTTTTACCCACCAAGCCAGGTGGGTGGATCTGGTGACATCACAGCTGGAGAGATCCTTTGAGATTCTGATTCAAAGACAATGCCGATTCTTGGGGTTGCATTACAGATGTGTTTGTCTGTCTTTTTTTCCCTCTGACTCTCACTTTCTCTTCTAAAGTGAAACAAGCAATCATCTCGCCCTCTCCACAGAACTGATGCTCCTACAGGTCCCTTTACACATATGCAGGGCTGGGGCAGCTGAGGTGGGGCAGCTGCCAGGGTCCAGGTTTCCTGGCAGCACCCACAGACACAGAGTCTGCCTGGGAAGGAATGGTGACACTCCTGGTAGACACAGGGGTGGTATTCCTATCTGCACACACCACCCAGCACCATTGATGAAAGGACAGATGGTCAACTGAAAGACTCACAAATGGGCAAGGGAAGGAAGGAAACACAGGCAGGTGGGGATGCAGGTGGGCTGGGAAAAAGGCATGTCTGGGGGTCCTAGTAGGGTTGCCAGCTCTGGGGTGGGAAATACTTGGAGACGTGGGGGTGGGGACTGAGGAGTGTGGGGCTTGGGGAGGGTTAGGGACCTCAGCAGGGTATAATGCCATAGAATCCACCCTCCAAAACAGCCCAGTTTCTCTAGGGCAACTGTTCTAGGTCATCTGGAGATCAACTGTAATAGCAAGAAATCTCCAGGTACCACTTGGAGGTTGGCACCCCAGATCATAGTGGTGGTAAGCAGTGTACCCTCTAAGCTGAGTTAGTGTGAGCTAGCTCACAGTTTTTTAGCCTCCAGCTCACACATTTTTGTCTTAGCTCAGGGAAATGGCTCCGGAGCAAACTACTTTATGCAGTAGCCAAATCACTCACTCACAACTTTAATGCCAGTAGATCACAAAGTAGAATTTTTGCTCACAAGACTCCGCATCTTAGAGGGAGCATTGACTGGTAAGAGGAGGAGAGGAGACCCCCGAAATTGGGAACTGACCCTGCCCATAAGCAAAGGGACTTATAAAAACAATGTTTAATGTGTTTTCTTTTTTAAAAAATTATTGTCATATAATTTACTATACTCTCTGATGTTTTTTTTTAATTTTGATGTATTCTAAGCAGAGGGGAAGAGGTGCTAATCAGGCCATTCCACACATGCAATGGAAAAAATATAAGAGAAGGAACAATAAGATATTCTTTGAGAGTTCAGCACAGATCAATCACCTCTGTGCACTTGATGTTTCATTTCCTCATTAAAATAATCAAAGGAAACCTTTCACCTTTCACTGCAGGATCCATATTTTCCAGAGTTGGTAAGTTGTATTTGAGAAACTTTTGTATGGTATTTGCAACAAATCCTAAAGCTTAGCAGATTGCCATTCCTGGAAGCAAAAAGAAACAAAACCTCGAATTAAAGACATGCCTGTTTTCCAATCATTTGCTCCTGTTTGCATAGCATGGAAAGTAAATATCCTTCGTAATCACTATTTCAGCAAGCACAGTTCCCTAAGGGTTTGCATTCATTTGTAACACTGTGATAAGACTTCGGGTTTTAAAAACTGTTATATTTTTTAAGATGAACCTATAAAATGTTTTATATGCAGATGAACATAAAAATATATCAGAGATGGGAAAAAGTATCCTATTTCATTTTTAGGATTTTTTAAAAAGTATTTTGGTGACTATTTTGACACTCTGCATTTTGATGATTTGCGTGTCTCATATATGCATCTTGTATAGCCATGATATGACACCTAATGTAATACATTCAGATTGGGATAATGTACCCTACTGTTTATGATTGAGTTTTGTTTTTTAATAAGTGCTGATGTTTTATTTTTTTTCTGTATGAATGGTACTTTTATAAGTGTGTATAAGTGTGCTTAAGACTTTTGGTCATGCAAGCCAAAATAAAATTCATTCATTCATATGACATATTGTATGACATATCTGCATACAATACATTTCATTCACATATGTATAATGATGCTTAGTGGCAGAAATGCTGGGAAAACATGCTTCTTATGGGAGAAGTTCAGTGCAAGGGAACTGAAAACTATGTTTAGTGTTTCTCCAATGGGTAGTCTGTATAGTTTATGGCTGGTGTATTAAGTGGTATATTGTAATGACTGATAATGGTAAGTTTCAATTGTTTAGGTACTGCTGGTTATGTTAGTTTGTGTTAGTTTTAATTTAAGTAGTTTTATATTATTCTGTATTTTGTATTATATCTATTTAATAGATTCAATGTGTAATAATTGTTGTATAACATCTATACTGACTTGCATTATGATTTGTTTGTAAAATTTCAAAAAAAAATTAAATAAAAAAAACTATGAGCAAATAATAACATTTAACTAGCACAAGGGGGAAGGGAAATGGGGATTTTTCAAGTCAAGCTAGCAAGGATGAGCCTCCATTCTACAAAGCAATAATGCCAACTATCATGAACTACCAGCAAGACTGGTCTGACTTGCTAGCTGACTTGCTGGCTACCCCATCTCAGCAGCCTGGTTGCCTTTCCTGCCATTCAGAAGGCACAAGCAAAAGCTTTGCCTCTTTTACTGAAGGTCCCAGCCAGTAGGCTTAGAGGGAAACTGGACCAGACTAAAACCCTGCCCTACCCCGCTGGAGGCTGAGAGCGGCTTACACAGGATAAAATTCACAATAACAACCAAAGGTTCATAAAACATTTAAAAACAATTCATTAAAACAATACAACGTTAAAGTGCTAGTTCTGTTGTTTGATGTCATAATGATGGTGTTACCATGTGAGTGCATTCCATGGTTGTTTAAGTTTCAGCTCGCTGATCTTCCTCAGATGTAGTCTTCTTTTTTTGTTTTTTTAATTATTATCGCGGTCTTAAGACCAGCATACAATACAAACATAGTATGAAAAAGAAGGAAAAAAACAGAGATGTAGTCTTCTACAGTTCAGGCAAACATTTGTAAACTACAAGCACCCAGCTAGTGCTGGATAGCTGGAATGACACACCCAAGGAGAATCTCCAATTATACTGAAAAGCTCTCCCCAACCCAATTAGCCAGCAATGTGATTAAGGGAAACAGTTGAAAGAAATACCAATCAAGAAAACAACCAATCAAGAAAACAATGTTGCATGGTGCTGTTCAAAGAAATACCAATCAAGAAAACAATGTTGCATGGTGTAAGCGTGGGCTAAGGCGTTCTGGTGGCTGGAAAGCCTATCAGGAACACAGCCGTTAAATCGCTCTCTGGCCCGGCTACCCCTAGCCACTCTGAAGGAAATGGGAATTTAAACACAGCAAGCAGAAAATGGAAACGATGTACAGAGTGTAGTCATTGTGCTGTACTAGAACAGCCTATTCAGTTTCTGACAGTTAAATCGGAGGTTAAAAAGGGGGCGTATTAGTCAGTTAGTTATATTCCAAATGCACATCCCTACTTTGCAGACCACTTCACCTTCATAAA
Organism: Gekko japonicus; assembly: GCF_001447785.1. Taxonomy (NCBI): domain Eukaryota; kingdom Metazoa; phylum Chordata; class Lepidosauria; order Squamata; family Gekkonidae; genus Gekko; species Gekko japonicus. Next base: position 166,753 of record NW_015170292.1, on the reverse strand, counting down.
TAATCTGGGGACAGCTGTCAACTTGCTACCCTTGTAACCCCCCGCTTGACTCCAGATCACTGATGGATAGGTTAACCTCGTATGAAAGTTAATGCTCAAAGTGAATTAGTAATATTGTTTTATCCACAGTGATAAAAGTCTCTGCTTCATCTCCTCCAAGTGAGACCTCGCATGAACAAATCTTGCTCAGCCCTCAGGCATGAGGACCTTCTGCTGGAAACACCAAGAGCTCATGAAACATCAGCATGCGCTGAGCCACAAGCATTATCTCAGCCTATGGAGTTCGTAGTCTTGTCCCAGTTTTCCCCCTTGGCTTCCACAAGACCAAAACCAACTTAAGCTCGGTTTAACAAAATTGCTCACTGAGCTTGTCGGAATGGTTTGACTTCACCCATTGAATCTACCATGGCAAATAAGAACTTCATTGCAGGCCCACTAGGAGAACAAAACAAGAAGAAGCTTGGTATTCTGGGTCCATTTCCATTTAACAGAAAAGAAAGACAGAGCTCCCAATGCCGCATGGGAATAAGCGTTCTAGTCTCCATTAAAGACTACAGCGATAAGATTGCAGCCTGTTATCATTCTCCTTTCAATTTTTTCGGCTGCTACAAGGTTCTGTCTGTGCACCCCGCAGCTGGCGATGTGTTTGAAATAAAATTATACATTCAGACAAAACTGAAGGGGCCTATCACAATTGCTCCATTTCTTCTGCTTTGTATGGCAAGCATTACCAAAGCAACAAAAACACAAAAAAGGTTTTCTTCATTCCTCAAGAGCTGACAAGGATGTGCAGCGACTAGCAATCGATGCCAAACAGGCTTGGTTTATGCTGCCTAGAGTTTCACTTTAGTGGGTTTTTTAAAAAGCATTTTTAAAAAAATCGTTGTTGCAAAGGAACTATACAGCACAAACATTTCCAAATTTTAAATCAGAAACCATGCAGGGCTTGGTGATCCATAGTATGCAACTGACAGGTTGATTTGCGAGCCCCTTTGCTGCTTTAACTAGACTGCAGAAATGGATTTGAAGTGCTTTATTACTGCACTGGTATAGTGTTGTGTCAAAGATAATGAGCTGTGTTTCCAGAGGTCTCCAGTTCAAATTTCTCCATATCCACAAATGCACTAGATGGTCTTAGGCAAGACATTCTTTCACCCTCTCATCTGTAATATGGTAATAATAATAACACTGGCCTACCTTACAGGCCTGCTATAAATCTGAACATGTTATATAAATGCTAAGGATTATTATTGGAATTTCAGATGTGTTAATACCAGACTTTATTTAAAATGATTCTACCCTGCCTTTTAGCCATTTTTTTCAAGGGACTATATGTTCTGAAAACCAAAAAAATAATGCTAACCTGCCAGTAGAGTAATATATTAGAGAACATATAGAGCGCATTGAACTATGAACCACTGAGAGTAATTGAAAAGAGTATATCAAGGTTGGCACCCATTAAATAAACATAGTGAGAGTTCTGCAAACAGTGAGCCACCACTAAAAAGTCCCTGCATTTTTTTCTTCACTCTTCTCGCTTGCAAAGGTGGGAGCATTCCAGAAGGTTTTGACTAAGATCAGTAGGCAGAAGCATACCACAGCAGACTTATCCATTAGGCATAGCAGGCATGGTGCTGCCTAGGGCTCATGATCAGGTAGAGTCATATGGAGTATGATATATAGCAGATAGATCAGTTCCAGACTTTTTGCTTTGGGTTGTTTGCGATGCAATGTTTAAAGACCAGAAAGTGGTCTCACTTCCTTGCCATTTCAAATACGTTGCAGCAGAATGGCGTGGCTTTAATGGATGGACATGGGGCACCCAGATCCTACAAACTTTCAGAGCATTTTCCCACTTAATAATAACTAGAGAGTCCATAGCCAAGTTGAACGAGAGAGACAGAACCTTTATGTGGCTTAAATCTTGTTTGTCACTGGTGGACAAAGCCCAACTCTTGCCTGAAGGCTCTACGAGCCCTACCTGGACAATGGAAACCAATGGGCTCCTAGCTGGACAGAGCCACCTTGTTCTCTACTGGGACATCAAAGGTTTGGAACTCTTCTGAATCTCTTGAAAGGGTAGCAGATCATAGATCTGGAAGTTCCACTAATTCTAGGTTCTCCTGGCTCAAGCACTAAGCGCACTACTCCTCTGTGCATTCAGCCTACATGTGGAGAGGAAGAGTAGGCAGAGGCATACTGTCCTGGCCCTACGGATGCCAGCTCTGCGTTGGGAAATACCTGGAGATTTTGGGAGTGGAGCCTGGGGAAGACAAGGCTTGGGGAGGGGAGGGGAGGGACGTCAGCCAGGGCAGACCTATCCATTAGGCATGGCAGACACAGTGCCCAGGGCCCACGATACTTTCAGGGGCCCATGAAAATGTTTTACTTTATTTTGAAATCAGAAGAACAACAACGAACTTTTAGAGTTGAAGAAAATGTTTTGATTTTTTTCTCACATCATGAAAACCTATTAAATTTTGCCTAAAACTGGGGAAAAAATGTTGAAGTGTTTAAATTAACATCAAACCCAATTTTAAACATTGATATTATTACGGTGGGAGAGACCCACGAAGGCAAAAGTGCCCCGAACGCTCGAAAGTCTCAATGCGGCCCTGACCTCAGCAGGATGTAACCACATAACGTCTACCCTCCCAAGAAGCCATTTTCTCCAGGGGAGTCTGTTTTTGGTGGTCTCTAGAGATCAACTGTAATAGCAGGAGATATCCAGGTGTCGCCTGGAGGTTGGCAACCGTCCCTGGCCCCCATTACCGCATGATCACCAGCTTTTCAGCACTGTGCACAGAGGACATATGTGCAAGCATGCTCTTATAATAGCAGGAGATATCCAGGTGTTGCCTGGAGGGTGGCAACCGTCCCTGGCCCCCATCACCGCATGATCACCAACTTTTCAGCAGTGCACACAGAGGACATATGTGCAAGCATGCTCTCTCCCTCATGATCAGGACAGTTCGGAAAGCACAGGCTCCGATCATAGGGAGGGAGCAAAGACGTGTACATTCGTAGGCACAGCACTGATAAGACAGTAATCATGCTAGGGCTGGACGCGCGTACTTGCACCTGTTCATGCTCTATGTCTGTTAAAAGAATGCAGAAGGAGTTATGTGTTCAGGATACTGTGGACATGGGATTTTTTTTTTCTCATCCCAGTACTGCACCACAAGCTCTTAACATAGTTGATGTGTCCACTTTGAGCACAGAAGGTTCCAGGTTTAATCTTCCAGGATCTCCTATTAAAAACTTGCAGGTGGAAGAGCTGGGGACAAATGGAAGACCGGAACTTCAGAGAGCTGCTTCCAGTCAGATCAGACAATATGAACCAATGACTTGACTCAACAGAAGGTAGTTTCATAGGCCCTTCTTTCCTAGCTGCAAGGTGTCTCAAAACAATTCTGAACGTAAGTGTTGTTTTAGGCCTTTCGCTCATCTGGTCAGCCAGTTTGGTGTAGTGGTTAAGTGTGCGAACTCTAATCTCGGAGAACAGGGTTTGATTCCCCACTCCTCCACTTCCACCTGCTGATGTGACCGTGGGTCAGTCACAAGCTCTGGCAAAGCTGTCCTTGAAAAAGAGCACTTTGTGTCAGAGTTCTCTCAGCCCCACCCACCTCACAGGGTGTCTGTTGTGGGGCGGGGAAGGGGAAAGAGTTTGTAAGCCGCTCTGAGGCCCCTGCCACACGGGGGGGGGGAGCACGGGCAAATTGCGGCTTTTGAAAGCCGCACCAAAAGAGACATGCGGCGGCGGGATCACATAGATCCCCTGAGCTGCCACGCAGTTCCTCCCCGGCACGATCAGATGCCAGGGAGAAAGCCACTGAAGGCACAGCACAGCACAGCAGCCAAACTGCGCATATGTGCGCATGCGCAGTTCAACCGGGAGCCTGGATTGCTCTGGACGATGGGCGCGCCAGCAATCCCACGGCCGTGCTTGATGCGGCGTTCCTGGTAAGTCCTCCTCTGTAGGAGGTTCTTTTTTGCAGTGGGTTTTCTGGCTTTAGGGACGGATCGGGGACGGGTGCACGCCGCTTCCCAGATGTTGCGGTGAGATTGCGCCCGTTTGCTGCGCCCCCAATCCGTCCCTCTCCCGGGCCAAAACTTTCCATGTGACCAGGACTTGAGACTCCAAGTGAAGGGTGGAGTTCTCTTCTTCTTCTCAGCAGCCTTCACCAACCTGAAAACCCTCCTCTGAGCTTCATTGGAGGTTGCTGGTGAAAGACTTTGAAAGACTTTTTGCGTGTCTGGAAAGGATATCGCTGGGAGCATTTTCTTTTATGCAGTGCTGATCACAGAGCCTTTTTTTAAAAAAATACCTAGCAGGTTTTATACCAAGGGAAAAGGAACATTTATTGAGGGGAAAAATGACTGCCCTGTGTTGCAAAAACAAGATTATCCATGAGGGACAAAAAAGGCATTTGTATTATTAACAGTTAAATGCATCATGGTCTCTGTTTAAGTACAATTTTGATGAATTGCTCCTAAAAATAGTATTGATCTGGGTAATCAATCTTACACCTTTTGTCAAAAGGGATTTTTTTCACCAAAACTACATTATTGATTACCCACATCAGTACTATAACCAAGGAAAAAAAGGCATTCCAAGTCAATGCAGGCTTTGCAAACACTGAAAGCTAAAGCAATATTACCAACAGTAAAAAATCTTATTTCACCCACCTGCCACTAATCCTCACCTCTAAAGTATCATCAAGCTTAACAGAGTCCTTACCAACTAACAGCAAAGTAATGGCTTATGTTAGAGCAACCAGACTTTTAATAATGACCAGATCCACCCCAAGGCCTGGGGGACTAGGGGGCAAATTCTAAGGGCCCTGGTCCCCGTAGGAATGTATGGTACCTGACAAGTCATGTGCAGGTGTGTGCACCAAATAAAATAATCAGTATTTTTTAGGTTTGGGTATACTGTACCCCCAAAATATAGGTATTTCCCAATATTCCCAAATCTCAATATTGGAAAAAATATTGGGATTTGGGAAATAAATGGGATTGCCAAATTGTATGGCTCCTTGGATACTTTCTCCAGTATTAAAGGGACTGATCCCTTTGGATGTCTTCTCCAAGCAGTGAGCACTCCTTTTGGATACCTTCTCCAAGTGCAGAATGAACCACAATCTTCTGGGGAGCCTTTTCCAAGCAGCAAGTTTGCTCACCTTTTGGAGAAGGTGTTTAGAGGAAACCAATCCCTTTGGTTGCCTTCTCCAGGCAGTGAGCAAACTCACTGCTTGGGGAGGGTGCTTAAGGGGACCGCAACCCTTTTAGACACCTTCTCCAAGCGGCAAGATCACTCACCACTTGGAGAGGGTGTTAGAAGGGATCACAATTCTTTGAGGCACCTGCAGGAAAAAACAAGCCCCAGGAGCTGCTGCCTCTTCACATTTTTATTCCCAGATTTGTTTTCATATGATTATGAAATATGATTTATTTTGTAATAAATGGAGTGGGGTTGGATTTGCAGAGTAGGTTAAGAGCTTGTGGGCGCTCATGGATCCAACCTTGCTGTTTGAAAAGCAGGTTGGGGAACTGGCCAAGAGTTTCTTCTTTCATCTGTATCTGCTCTGCCACCTCTCACCATGCTTAGATGCAGCTGACATGGCCACGATGATCCATGCTTGTGCAACATCACAGTTGGACTACCGTAATATACTCTAGATTAGTCTGCCCTTGAAGATGACGTGGAAATTTCAGATAGTTCAGAATGCGGCAGGCTGATTTAGGGTTAGCTGGTGGGAACAAATTTTGCATATATTAAAAGAGCTGCATTGGCCACCAGTTTGTTTCTGAGTTTAATTTAAGGTGTGGTTTAAGAGATCCTTAGACTGCTGTCCAGTGGCAGATCCTCCACCAGACACTAAACAAAGCCCATGCTTACTCCATTATCACTCCCACTCTGTGGAACTTGGGGTGCGTTCAGATGGCTCTTTAGATCCGCGTGTGGCACGTGCCTCATGGATTTAAATGTAATGTCCAGACATCAACATCTGGGAAACACCCGTCTTCCATGAGCATCCCGTTTTGCCGCGCTTCGGAGCCGTACTAAAAATGTACTAGTTAAAATCTGGAGTTTTCGGTTCCGATGGGCCAATTGTGGAATTGCCCCCGTCTGATCGTTCCAGTGCACAATTAAAAAATTGTGCCTGTTCGGGATGGGTACAACCCGAGTACCTGCCATGAAAGAACCAAAAAGGTTAAACAATACCCTTGCTGACAATATTGACTTTAAGGCCCCTGCCACACGGCAGGGAAAACACAGTAAAAAGCGTGGCTTTTAAAAGCTGCACCAAAGTTGCGACACTGCGGCGGGATCCCACGGATCCCCGAAGCCGCGGCGCATCGCTCCCCGGCACGATCAGATGCCGGAGAGGAAGAGTCGGAGGGAAGGGGGAGGCTGCCGAACTGCGCATGCTCAAGCATGCGCAGTTTGGCCGGGGGCGGGGATGTGCTGGCGCAAGGACGCGCCAGCCGATCCTACAGCCGGTTTGAGGCGCTCTACTTCGGAAGAACCACCCAGGTAGGTGGTTCTTTTTAGTGCGGGTTTTCGGGTGGGAGGGACAGATCGGGGACGGGCAGGCAACGATTCCCAGATGTTGCTGTGGGATCGCACCCGTTTGCTCCGCCCCCATTCTGTCTCGCTCCCGGACCAAAACCCCTCGTATGAGCAGGGCCTTTGTTTATCTTTCCCACAAAAGAATGAAGAGAGTCATGCTAATGAGATAATCATACAGTTTGCAATATAAGAAGAAATATCCATGATAAATCAGCAAATTTTCCCCCAAACTTGTAGCAATTGTAGCACAGAAATCAAACTTGCCTTACAAGAACATGTTCTCCCCCAATGGCAAAATTTCTTAACTGGCCTCCCTTCCTAGAACCGATCAGACCCAAACATGGTTAGTTTCACCAAAGATTGTTATATTAACAAGCTAGGTAGGAACTGCTGGATGCTGGGTCAATTCCTCTCCTGCAGTCCAAAATGAGATAATTGCAGGAATTCCATACCTCCAGACTCACTCAGAGCTACCTGGCCAGTGGAAAGAAACATTGTTGAATGGTCTAGACAAACCTCTATCAACGCTGTGCCAGGTATAACCTTAGTATAACCTTGGACACACCACAACCCTTAAGCAGCAAAGTATTAGGACTGTCAGGACCATCTCTCTCGATATGTCCCTTGTAGAGCATTGCCCTCAATGGATCAAGATCTACTGGAGATCCCTGGCCTTAAGGATGTCCGCTTAGCCTCAACCAGCTCCAGAGCCTTTTTGGCTCTGGCTTCAGCCAGGTGGAACCCTCTCCATATCGAGATCCAGGCCCTGTAAGACTTCTGCAGGGCCTGTAAGACTGAGATGTTCCGCCAGGCCCATGGTTGAGGTGGCAGAGATCCACTTACATTGGTCTCCCCTATATTGCCATTAGCATCTATTGCTGTCAACCTGTATTGTCTGCCATCCGCCTGTTCCCTCACTATCAATTACCATCCACCTATGACACTGGGAAAGTTATGTGGGTAGGGTTGCCAAATGGTACCTACCTTGCCGGCGGGAGACTCCTGCGCGGCTCCTGGTGCGCGCACGCGCTGCATGCACATCACAGGGAAGTTAAGTCATGACGCCGGGCATGCTGGGGGCGGGGCCACGACCATAAAAGGGAAAACCATAGAGTTTTCCCTTGTATGGCTGTGGCCCCGCCCCCAGCGTGCCCGGCATCATAACGTCACTTCCCTGTGACATGCACGCTGGGGCGGGGTTCCCCCCGGGGCCCGATTCCCCGGCATCAGGGAACGGGCCTCTGGGGCGGGGGGATTTCCGCCCCCCGGGGGGATTTGGCAGCCCTATATGAGGGAGCAGAAAAAGACAATGGTTGGCATTGATTGAATGGTTGGCATCGATTGTACTGATTGATATAGCAATTGAACTTATTGTAAATTGGGTTTAAATGATGTGACTTGAAATGCTGTATTGTGTATTATTGCTTGTTGTAATCCACCCTGAGCCTGCTTGCAGGGGAGGGTGGTCTAGAAGTCAAATAAATAAATAAATAAATAAAAATATTTTGCCCTCAGATTTGTTGCAGTCTGGGTGTTTCATATTTTTGTAATTATTACTGTCTGAGTATCAAAGTAATAGGATAGCTGAGGTAAACTTGCCAATATGTGATTAAAGGGAAAGCTTTTTGCTTTGTTTGTTGGTTTTAATAAGGTCAGTGTAGATTCAAGGTACAGCAAGGCATCCATAAAACAAGTTTGTGGTCTGTGATGTGGTCTGTCCTTCAAGTATAGTCCAGTCACAAAAAGAGATGGAAACACACTTACCAATACACTTTCTAACTTCTACAGATTCAGAATGTGAGGAGAGATTGCCTGTAATAGCAAAGGTTTTTTTCTAACTAGCTTATTAGATTTATATTGTGATCAAAGGTTCAACTCACTTAGAGAGCTATTCTAAGCAGGTCTAGCAGGATTCTACTGAGGTCTATTCAATGGGGCTTACAACAGGCCAGTGCTCTTAAGGTTGCACTGTTATTCTTTTATGGGATCAGCATTTACACAAAGGTTCAATTCAGATAACCTGCACTATTATCTTACCACATCACCCCATCATAATAGAAATAAGTATTTTTGCATTGTCTACAACCAGGTTGTGGTCATCTTGCTGTAAGCTTTAAATATCTCTTATACAAAGGTTGGTTATCCAAAAAGAAATAACTAAACTTGTTCCAAGCATCATAAAGTAACCTATTCCCTGCAGCAGGTTAATATACTAAGAGCATTAGTGCTTAAATGGTGTCTCATGGACCATTAGTGGTCTCTAGCGCACCTTTAGGTGATCTCAGTTGAGACTAATAGAGAAAATGCTGAACAGCCACAAGTTTGGATTTCTACTGCATGCTGAAGAGGCAAGCCCATTTTTTTCAGTTTACATTTTAAGATCTTAGGGCTTGCCTCTTCAGCAGCAGAAGAAGCTGCAGAGAAAACCTCGGAAGAAATCTCTGTTTTCATTTTGCAAGGTTTATGTATGGTTTTCTTCCATGCATGCACCCCTCTTCCACCAAGAGCAGCAAACAGAACTCCAGATATGATGATGTCGGGCAGCTAACAGGGCTAGGAGGGGAAACAGTGGAAGAAGTCTGAGGGATTTAAAAAAAATACTGTGTCAGTCTCCAGGCAGCATTCTGGCAGCCATACTGCTTCTAACTTAGCAACTGACACCACCCAGAACATGTGTCAGCCGTGCCAAAATTTCTTTGTGCCCTGAGAGAAGCATATAATTCCATACCTATCAAGCAGGCCTTCACTGTCTAACAGATTCTGACACTGCTATATTTCTTTTTATCTTTCCTGCATAAGCACAATTGCCTTCTTTCCACAGAAAAGGGATTGGAAGGGAAGGGAAGTTTTTCAAGTGATTCTAAAACAGGCAGAAAGGTGGCAGCTGGAGCCCACTCCAAAGCACCTCCGAAATTTTATTAAATTTTTATCAGAAGTCCAAAGGGGACACCTGCTTGAAGCGAAGCATTTTCTCAGGTTCTTTCAAAGAGATTTAAGCAAGCTGTTTTAATGTAAATTATTTCTCCATGATTATAAGGCAGGTAGCAACATTTGTTTGAAAAGATGGCAGTAGTTGGAGGGGGGAAACTCTTAGTTTAAAAAACAACCATCTTGGCTATGTCATTTTTCACTCTGCTAAAAAAGAATAAGTTCAATGGAGCATTAAAGACCATATTACTACAGAGACATCTCAAAGCCAGATACCAAGTCAGGAAACATCCAGGTTCCTGGCCTAATTTATGGGTCCCATCATATCTTTCTGCCAAGACTGAGTCCCATGACATCCAGAGCAGGCTAATTCAAAAGGTATACGCCACACTTCATCTTCTCTCAAGCTGCTGAGGTAGTCGGGTGAGCTGACACTGCAACTGAAAGATTTATGGCAATAAGCAATGTGTGTGGCCTGCCAAGACCTGCATTAGCCAATGACCAAATCTTTGCTCACTGAATATAACCACTAATTAGACCACAGATGCCAGATCAACTCATGGGAGGGACCAACACATTATAGTGTAGATCATGATCTGGCATTCTTTGAACAGAGCCCCTGTAGATTGTACAGATATGTTTTATTGTGTACAGACCATGTAATAAGATGCCTAGTGCCCTGCACTACAGATATCTTCTGGTCCAACTTTCCAGCATCCTGTGAACACTAAAGTCCAGTATCGAACTGACAGAACCATTGACTCTGGTATAAAAAGCCAGCATAGCCAACGAACCCTTTAGGGTTCTGGCATTCAACCCTTTCACCATCAAATGTGCTAAAAATTGCTAGCCATTATTTCTGTAAACCATTGATATCCCTACCATAGATAACCTTTTGTTTAGGAGCTAATGACAATATCCATTATGCCTCTCCTTGCCCACTCCAAGAGCATATCCGCTGGTTCCAGTCCCAAGAAACCAGATCCCCGAAGCAACTGAAACGAAGACAGGGATCCACTACTTTCCAACTGTGCAGAAGAAGTAAATCAATGGCTACTAGTCATGGTGAATAAAGGGAATGTCAATTAACAGGGGCAGCAAAAAAACCGGTTGCTTACCTTTAACTGATGAACTTCGAGTGGTCATCTGTGCATTCACACCTCTGGGATATAGTGCACCTGCGCCGACCTCGATCAGTTCCTCTTGAAAGCAAAAGGGATTTTCGCGGCTGCTCCCCAGTCATGCGCCGGCCCCACTGCACATGACCAAGGTAGGGGCATGACAATCCTGCCAGTTCCTTCTGACCGCTGCCACCAGTCTCAGAGTAATAAAAAGGAGAGGACCAAAAGCAGAGGGGAAGGAGGGCGGGTGGTGTGAATGCACAGATGATCACTCAAAGATCATCAGTTACAGGTAAGCAACCTGTTTATCTTCTTCGTGGTCTCTGTGCATCACACCTCTGGGAGATTAGCAAGCAAAAACAGGCCTACCTGAAGGAGGGAGCTGAAGGTCCTAGACTTGCGCCACCTGCAACATTGCTCGTCCCACCATGGAACGTTGATGAAGATGCACATCCAGGGCGTAATGCTTCATGAACATGTGGGGGGTAGCCCAGGTTGCTGCTTGACAGATGTCAGTGAACAACGACCCTCTCAGGTAGGCTGTGGATGTGGCTACTGCCCGGGTGGAATGCACTCGGAGCCGGCCCAGAAGTGGCCGTTTGGCCAGTAAGTAGCATAGTTTGATGGTTTCCACAATCCACTTGGATAGATGTTGCGAAGAAAGCTTCTTCCCCTGCACAGGTGTGCTATAGGAGACGAACAAGGCCGGTGACTGACGGAATGACCTTCTCCGATCGAGGTAGAAGAGTGTGGCTCTCTTGACGTCTAGAGTATGAAGACTTGAAGACGGCATTCCTTGTTGTTCATAGGGGATGGGGAAAATGTTGGAAGAGCAATGTCTGCTCGCAAATGGAACTCAGAAACAACCTTCGACAGGAAAGAGACATCCGGGGCCAAGGTGACACCATCATGGTGAAAAACCAAATATGGAGAATTGCAACAGAGTGCAGTCTTCCATGAGAGAAGCTGCAGACTAGACATGGCCATGGGCTCAAACAGTTTGCCCATTAATCTGGACAGTACTAGAGGTAAATCCCAGGAAGGAGTTGGTCCACAAGCCAGAGGAAAGAGGTGAGTGAGGCCCTTCAGAAACTGCTTTGTTTGCGGGTGAGAAAAAACGGAATAGCCGTCCACTGCAGGATGATAGGCGGAAATGGCAGCTAAGTAGACCCTTAAAGAAGAGCAACTAAGATCCAAGTCCAGGTGGGTCAACAAGAATCCGAAAACTATCCTCAAGGCCATAGGGGGCAGTGGTAAACCTAACAGCTCGAGGAACGACAGGAATTTCTTCCACTTCCCTTTATAGGAAGTGCATGTAGCTGGCTTCCGACAGTTCAACAGAACAAGGTCTATCCTGTTTCTGAGCTGTGCTAAGGGATTCTCCACACTGTGAATTTGAGGTGTGGTACATTGTGGTGAAGTTGATGTGTTTGTGGGCCACATGCAGTTCCAATTTGGCACCCACACACACACCTAGGAGGGGATCCCCCATCACCACAAGGATGCATCCGTGGTTAGGGTCATTTCGGGGTTGGGTGCAAGAAATGAGGCTCCCTGAAGGAGGTTGTCTGGAGATTCCGAGCACTGCAGGGAATTCAGCACTTGCACAGGTAGCACAAACTTGATTACTGTAACTCGCTTTATGCAGGCTTATCCTTGAGGCTGATCTGGAAACTCCAGCTGGTGCAAAATGCAGTGGCGTGCCTGCTGACTGTGATGTCTCTGTGGTCACGCACCCAGCTAGTGCTTCACCAATTGCACTGGCTACCAGTTGAGTACTGGATTTGTTTCAAGATGTTGGTGTTGACCTTCAAAGCCCTATGCAGCCTGGGACCAACATATCTAAGGTTTCCCATCCAAGTACTAACCACAACCAACCCTAATTAGTTTCCATGATTTGATGAGATCGAGCTAGCTCGGGCCATCCATGTCAGCGCAAACACCCTTCTAAGTTCAGTGAAGTCAACGGGCTTCGAAGGGTGTCATTCTGTTTAGGATTGCTCTACAAAATGTTATTGCTGTAGTTCCTTGAACTCAGTCAATGCCTTGTAGTACAGAAAGCTTGGCTCAAACCCTCTTTTAGGCATAAAAGGCTGCAGTCACACTGGAGGACTGGCATGATCTGGCAGGGCCTCTATTTGCGGTGGTTTAAATAATTGTGGAAAGGGGTGACCAGACAGCACGTTCTGAAGCAGCCTCATTGCGTACTCGCCCCATGGTTCACCATTCAGATTATTGCTGTGGGGTAACCACGGAGTGGGTGGTCAGGTGGCTTCTTTTTCTTAATTTGTCACAAGAAACATAAGAACATAAGAGAAGCCAATGTTGGATCAGGCCAATGGCCCATCTAGTCCAACACTCTGTCACACAGTGACCAAAAATACCAGGTGCCATCAGGAGGTCCAGTGGTGGGGCCAGGACACTAGAAGTCCTCCCACTGTTGCCCCCCTCCCCAAGCACTAAGAATACAGAGCATCACTTGCCCCAGACTGAGAGTTCCTGTCTATACTTCGTGGCTAATACCCACTGATGGACTTCTGCTCCATATGCTTATCTAATTCCCTCTTGAAGCTGTACATGCTTGTAGCCACCACCACGTCCTGTGGCAGTGAATTCCATGTGTTAATCACTCTTTGGGTGAAGAAGTACTTCCTTTTATCTGTTCTAACCCAACTCCTCAGCAATTTCATTGAGTGCCCACGAGTTCTTGTATTGTGAGAAAGGGAGAAAAGTACTTCTTTCTCAACCTGCTCTATTCCATCTTCTTTCTCAACCTGCTCTATTCCATCTTCTTTCTCAACCTGCTCTATTCCATCTTCTTTCTCAACCTGCTCTATTCCATCTTCTTTCTCAACCTGCTCTATTCCATCTTCTTTCTCAACCTGCTCTATTCCATCTTCTTTCTCAACCTGCTCTATTCCATCTTCTTTCTCAACCTGCTTTATCCCATCTATCTTTTCCGCTTTTGCATATGTGCAAAACTGCTCATTCAAAGCACCACTCTATTTTGACAGCTGAAGGAGGCTGCCTCCCTTTCTGAAAAAACTCATCTTTTCAATTAACCCCTTCCCCACCTTGTGTGTTGCAAAGTTGTAGGCAGAGGAACCAGCATGAAAAAATACAAAGGAGGCTTCTCAGCCTGCCCTTCCCTTCCCCCCCTTCTCACCTCAGAGGACAGCTGAAAGCTTGCTGGTGTGCACGAAAATGCTGTTATGCGTCCATTGCTAACTGACTATAAAAACCCAAACAAACTAACAAGGAGCAAAAACAGAACAGAGCGATCAGACTTCCCAAATGGGTTGAGCTCGAACCAGTGGAGTTCAAACATCTAGAAATGTGGGGTGAAAGTGCTGATATCCATAAACACCAGACTTTCTCCAGTGCCTGATTAATCTGCTTCCAAAGTGAGCAGAACAGGGTGGCGACAACTGGGGCACAGGAGGCAGATGTTGCTGTCTGATCATGCTCTTTAAATCCACAAAGGTACTGCAACAATACCAGCGAAAACTGCTCCTGTGACCGCAGCCAAAATGACCTGGTATACCTTACCCTAAGTCACTCCTCTCTCTCTCTCTTTCTGCCTAACCTACCTCAGAAAGTTGTCGCAAGAATAAAAACAGAATGATCTCATGTGCTTTGTCCTGGACTCCTTGTAAAATAAAGATAATAAAAGAATGAAATCTCTGTTGTTCAGCTATAGCAAAAGAAAAAGGGAAAAAAAGAAGGGGGGAGCCAGTTACTTCAGGAATCTTAGTCTTGCAACAGGAAACAAAACAGAGCAATGGATCAAACAGCAAGTGGGATTTATGAATTCCCTGGAAATATTCCTGAACTAGGCTTAGAATAATTAGATTAAGCCTGCCACTGTGCGGAGCAAAAGAACAGATAACCCATTAGAGATACCTTTCAATGCAACTAATGCAAGGAATTTGAAAGATTTCATGTATTCCCACTTGTTAACAGGGCCATTTATAAAGCTTAGCTAAAGAGCATATGTATGCATCTCTAACCTCCTGCAGATTTTAGAATATAAAATTATCATCATGTTGCCAGCCAGATATACTATCCTTAATGTTGCTACTTCCAATCTGCTATTTTTCAAGCTCTGATTGCTTGTATGGCAGCATTACCATTCTCAGTTGAACAAAAGAATTATTTGTACACATTTGAGTTCATCAGATGTTGAAGAGATTATATGGTTAGAAGTGGAAATAAGGCAGACAGAGTCTCAGCTTCATCCAATTTGTTCCAAGTGCTAGTGCTCAGCTCTGTAATGCGTAGGCAAAAAAGATGGCAGGGCTTCTGAGTATGTGCAGAGTATATCCCTCTCCAAGTAATCACCGCAGTCCCCACACACATCGTGAATTCAGTAGCAGAGACTGCAATTTAGCGGGTGTGAGTTGCATGTGATCTTGGGCTCTGGTGCTCCAATTTCAGAAACAATGCAACATGCTTCAATGACTCAATTAATCAACTAAGAAAATACTATATTTTCTATTTATATCATGACTAGGAATAAGGCCCATTGTGGAACTAAATACAACAGTCTCTAGAAAGAGGCTCTGGGAGAGTGCCAAGGCCTTGTACACTCAATGTCAATTTGCTGTGGCAACCTCAGCAGGGTATAATGACAGAGTTCACCATTTTCTCCAGAGGAACTGATCTCTGCTACCTGAAGAGCAGTTGTAATTTTGAGTGATCTTCAGCCCTCACCTGGAGATTGACAATAATTGTTACCCAGAAGGAAATGGCTGGTTTGGAGGGTGGAATCTATGACATTGTACGTGTCTGAGGTCCAACTCCTCCTCAAACCTCACCCTCTCCAGGCTCTACCCCTCAAATCCCCAGGAATTTTCCAACCTGGAGTTGGCAACCCCATCTCCTTCCCAGCTAACCATCAACCTACCGTTATCTGCCCCTCTGACTACAGCTGACTTCGGCCCTCCCTCCTGGAGTTCAGTTGTAATTCTGAGTGATCTCCACCCCTCACCTGGAGATTGGCAGCACTGGTTCCCCAGGAGGAAATGGCTGGTTGGGATGGTGGAGTCTATGGCATTGTACCTGCCTGAGGTCCTACCCCTCCTCAAACCTCACCTTCTCCAGGCTCCACCTCTCAAATCTCCAGGAATTCCCCAACCTGGAGTTGGCAACCCTATCTCCTTCTCAGCCAAGCATCAACCTGCCGTCATTTGCCCTTGATTTCAGCTTTTCATCTCCTTCCTCCTCCCTCCTGGAGATCAGTTATAATTATGAGTGATCTCCACCCCTCAAATAGAGATTGGCAACAGTGGTTCCCCAGAAGGGAATGGATGGTTGGGAGGGTGGAGTCTATGGCATTGTACCTGTCTGAGGTCCCACCCCTCCTCAAACCTCACCCTCTCCAGGTTCCATCCCTCAAATCTCCAGGAATTTCCCACCTGGAGTTGGCAACCCTATCTCCTTCTCAGCCAAGCATCAACCTACCTTTATTTCCCCCTCACTCTTCAGTTTTCCATCTCCCCCCCCCACGTCACATTGGCTGTCATGGGGGGCATCTCAGCAGGGTATAAGGACACAGAGTCCACCATGTCCTCCAGGGGAACTGATCCCTTCCATATGGAGAGCAGTTGTAATTCTGAGTTATCTCCAGCCCTAACCTAGAGATTG
>NW_015170292.1:142356-150276 GCF_001447785.1 Gekko japonicus | reverse complement strand
CCGGAGAAAATAACTGCTTTGGAAGGTGGGCTTTATGGCATTCTGTTCAGCTGAGGCCTGTCCCCTCCACAAACCCTGGCTTCCATAGACTCAACCAGAAAATCTCCAGGAATCTTCCTACCTGAAGATGGCAACCCTAGTCAGGCCTGGCCCCAATGAGTTCCTCACAAAGACCTGCAAAGGGTTTTCTTCCTTTGTATGAACCAAGCTTGGTTGCCTACTGTGGCAAAACGGGCTCCAGTTGACAACTCAGCTGTTTGCCTTCCACCCTTGTCGCGTGGGCGTATCTCACTCCTTAAATTCACTGTCACCACTCACTGAATTGTCACTGCCTTTTTAGAGGGACAGTGAGACCCCTCTGACCGAATCTCCCTATTTGGAGATGGCATCTCCAATCTTTGGGGGATCCCTGGAAAGTTGGCAACCCAAGGGTCCGGCCTTTCCTTGCTTTCCTGAGCTATACCCCCTCCCTTTGGTATTGTGCAGAGCGGGGGAAACTATGTGGTCAGAGCACAACACAGATTATTAGCCCAAATAAAAGAATTTATTTAACTGTTTACACAATTATGGCTGAATTTCTGCTGCCTCCCAGGGTGTCCCCACATCTCTGGTGTGTGGCCCAGATAGGCTGGTCAGCACAGGCAGCAGGAGCCTTTCCTAACCTCCTGTGGGACGAAGTCTGCCTCCTCCCTGGATGGGCTGGAGTCTATATTGATGCCTCCTCGCCCCTTGGGACAGTCGCTGTTTCCCCGCACTTTTTGGCCTTGGGGCAAATGAGGAAATCCCATTCAAACCAGTGAGTGATACCCCTGCAGGCCCCTCTCTGGATCTACAGCTCAATTAAGCCTTATGGGGAAATTTTAAACACAGAGACGGCAGCCATCTCACAGACACAGGTAACTGCCATTTCATTACACCTACCAACAGCTACTGAGGGAAAAATTAGTCCCACACAGAAGGCAACCGTCTTCATCAAAAGAGAAAGCCATCTGCCAGAAATTCTGACAGGGCACAGTGGCTGAAGGAGTGGGCGGGGAATAGGAGCAACCCCAGCGCCCAGCCAATGGCATGAAAGTACTCTTGAGTGGCAGCTGGGTGGGACTGAGGCAACGCAGCCAGTGGCTAGGGACATCCTCTGAGTGACAGATCAGAGAGCCAAAGTCTGAGGGAGTGTGTGGAACGTTCAGGAGAGTCCATGGCCAAAACACAATTATATATAAGGAGAGATACACAATTCGTTCCATTAGGTGGGCCATGATGGTCTTTTCATACGGTTTCTTTTTTCATATATATCATTCCTTTCTCCCCAAATGAAGATCCAAAGTGGCTCACATCAGGAAATAAAGGACAATAATTCAGAAACAAAGAAAGAAGGTAGCCAGGATGGCTTTCACATGCAGAGCAGAGCCTCCCCCCTCCCCCACAGGAGATTTTCCTGCTGGCTCTAGGTTAAAGCTCTCAGGAGAGAGACAAACACTTAGCCTGGCTGTTACAACCTGGGAGCTGTCTTCTGACAATTATCCTTCCTGATTTGTTGTTCAGTCGCACAGTCGAGTCCGACTCTTCGCGACCCCATGGACGAACTCTCGCCAGGTCTTCCGGTCTTCCGCCGTCCTCTGAAGTTGGCTCAACTTCATGTTCGTTGCATCGATGACACTGTCTAACCATCTCATCCTTTGCCGTCCCCTTCCTTCCTTCCTAAGGCCTTCCATTTACCCACCCAAGGCAAGGAATTTCCTGTTCCCAGCCCCAATTTCCTACCCCCAAGGAATTGAAGAGTGGGAAGAAAAATGGCCTCCACAGTCACGCTCTGAGAATTTCCTCTGGTCTCTGTGGTTAAAGACCTCAGAGAATAGGAGAGGCAGTCTAAACCATCACCTGGAAGTGTCATCACATTCTCTCCAAACTACACCCCCCCAGGCACCCCACATCTCCCAGCGTTTGCCGAGGAAGGGTTGGGAAGCCTGTCCTTCCCGCTAAGGTCCTTGATTGGAGTTAGGTTGGATGCAGCAGGCTGTGCTGCTTGACATAACCAGACCATGCAACTCCAGCCAGCATGCCTGATCTGCCCCCTTAACTTATGAATGAGCTGGCAGGAGAATGACCAAAGGATGTGAATGAATCAAGGCATCAGAAGCTGATGGTGGGCACCACAGAAACTGAGCAGTCCTACACTTGCCAAATGTTGAATTCACATCCCTACACAGCCATCCAATATTACCCCCAGATAAGGAAATCAGGGCCAACTCCTGCTCTGCCACCCGATCGGGGGCAAAAGCCTTTTTACCTCCAGCACACTCTCTCATTAGATGTCATTCTGAACAAATATAATGCTTAAAGCAGCTTATGATGATATATTATACCTTCAATTTTTTGAAATTCTCCCTAAGAAGACCTGGGACCTCCCAGCTGTGACTGAGGCACTATTATCACCACTGCAACCCCATTGTCCCAGCTGGCTACAGTGCGAGAGCCAGATGTTTCACAGGAGGAGGACTATTCCTGCAAGACATCCAAATCTCCCACTCTGGCTGGCCGGGATGCTGTGGTTGCTATGGCAACCACACACTACTTCAGACAGGAGATGCCAGTTTCAAGCTTCCAGGAATGGGGGAGCCATTTGGCACAGCAAGCGGCCCATTGGCCATATGCTGTTGTTTAAACGATGGACAAGGGTGTGGTTTTCTTGACAGAAGAAGATACAGAATGTAGGATTCCGAACTGCAAACAGAATATTTGGTACAGCCCAAATTCTCATGTGGGTTATTGAGGCCTATTACAGAAAAAGATACATTAATTCCACAATCAGGTGGATCACATGGTGGAGTATTTCCCCACTGTAAAGCTTCACATAGTCAGTGAAAAAGTGCTGCATGTCCAGCATCGGGGGGGGGGCAGTCCCTACTCATAACAAATCTAGCATGTTCATGGAACGGCTTCATTCAGACTTTGGTTTGGACCCTGAAGTCCTGAGGCCTGGCCTAGGAGTTGGTTCAAGTGTGCAGGTTCACCACCTGACTACAACAAACTTAGACATATCAATGAACTATCACCCTTCCCACAATATTGATAGAATTTTTAATATGCATTAAATGTGAAGGGTTGTAATCAAAGACATCCTGCTATTTAGAGAAGAACTCCTCCTGTGACCAGAAGAACATCTTTGGAGAAGGCCACTGTTTTTCCATGCATTCAGTTCAACACTAGAACTGCACATCAGACTGATAAGAAGAAGAGAAGAGACTGGATTTATAACCCAGCCTTCACTACCTGAAGGAATCTCAGAGAGGCTTACAATCTCCTTTCCCTTCCCCTCCCCACAATAGACACCCTGTGAGGTAGGAGGGGCTGAGAGAGCTCTCTCGAGAACTGTCCTTGAGAGAACAGCTCTGAAAGAACTAGTAACTGACCCAAGGTCACACCAGCAGCTGCATGTGGAGGTGTGGGGAATCAAACCCGGTTCTCCCAGATTAGACTCCATGCTCCTAACCACTACACCAAACTGGCAAGTAATCAGTGAGAGTTTTTTTAAAAAATCTAAGCATGTACACACATGTATTCAAGCCCTAGAAAACACTCTGCCATGGGGGTCTGCTGATTTAAAACTGCACACGCTGAAGAGAAGCAAGTATATACAGCTGGACAGAAGATGCTTTTTATCCCCAATCCACGTGTCTCTTCTGGTCCTACGTATAGAAAACAAAGATAAATTTTTACGAAAATGCTTCAGGATTTATGTTTGTTTCCCTTTTGTTGCTTACATCCCCAGTATGACACCCACCCACAATGATATGCTCCCTCCCATGCAATCACCTGCACGTTCTCAGCATAAAGGGAACAGGTCTGACTGTGAAAGCTCTAGCAAGACTTCCAAGAAGCCAAGGTCATAGTGAGATACCAGGAAGCCTTCAACTTCTTGTTTAATATTGATGCTCTTCAGCTCAAAGACTTCTACCAGTTTTCATAACACAGAATATTTCACATGGCATTCAGCTTCTAAAGCCGAAAGAGATTTGAGGGTAGCCTCCCCATAAAACCACACTCTGGCCTAGATTACACGTGCATCTTTGTTGTGTGACACCGCAAATGATGAACGTAGTACATGAAATCACATATCTTTCATGTTGCCTCTCCTGACCTCAAACACAATGCTTTTCAATTAATCTAATTTATGAATGCAATGGTTAGATTGGTATGCATAAAAATCATGGGGTTAAGCATTAGGGGTGGAACGTTCCGTATTGCTAAGAGCAATACAGCAACAGAAGACACTATCTGGAGAGGCTTTTATTCTTGCTTCCTCATAAAATGTCAAGGAGAGACCAGGCATCTCTTGAAACAAATCTAGATTTAGAGCATATTGTGGTCGCCTACACACAATCCCACAAGGTGGTTTTCCACAGGAGATGGACGCGCAAGCACACATCTAAAGTCCTTACGTTAGCCGGCTGAACCAACTTCTCTCCGTATGCGCAGCCCTGGGACTGAATTGGGAGGTTCCGATAAAACATTTTTTTAAAAAGACAGGTGGAACAAACTGAGTAATATGAATTAAGGACACAACGGTTGGGTCCAAAGTTATCCTCCTGCTCACAGAAGGAGACTGGGCTCATGAAAAGGCCTTTTCTTTGAGTGGAAGGATGCCTTTAGACCTAATTTGACGGATTAAACCTACCCCACCAGTCTTTCCATGAAGCAGCTTCCCTGATGAGAAGCAGTTTTGAGGAGAGAAAGAGTGCGATTTTCCCCTTATCTGCTTTAGTGCTTTGTGCTGAGGCAGCAAAGGTCATTGCTCCTTACTATCTATCTTCATCATCTGTTTTAAGGAATAATCTGGCCTTTTTACTCCACCCTCAGAACCATCCTGCTGTCCATTCCTTCCTTCCATTTTATTACACACCCTTTGACCATCACTTCCTCCTTCTGTCCTATATCTTGCTTTATGCATACTGTCCCCTATAAAAGCCCAGTTACTGTTTCCCCAGGAAGATTTTCCATTTTTTCCCCCTAAAAGAGATGGCCATGTAAAAGAGTAACATGATACACCAGGGCCCCCCAGCTTTTGGGGCCTGTGGGCACCATTGGAATTCTGACACAGGGCAATGGGCACAACCACCAAATGACTGCCACGGGAGGGAAAACCAACCACAAAACTACTGGAAGCAAGGTTATGCCTAACTATAATGGTAACTCCTCCACATTTCAGGCAGAAGTTATGTTTAACAGGATCTCGCAGTCTCTACAGACAATAGATCTCCAGTGGTCTATCAGAAGCCCAGATGGGCAAAAGCCCCACCCACTTTCTAAGAACATTTGATGGGCAACAGGAAAAGGCGTTGATGTGCACTGCACTGTCGACCTCCGTGCTACACGATGTGTTTAACTCCTTTGTGATTTATCCTCAAATACACACAGATACCGTGGACCGGAGCTGCGGTGGCTCAAGTGGTTAAGATGCTGAACTGCAGGCTGTGGAAGGTCAGTAGTTCAGCAGTTCGAGACCCGGGTGCCGCATGACGGAGTGAGCTCCTGCCTCTAGTTCCAGCTCCTGCCAACCTAGCAGTTCGAAAGCAAGAAATTGCAAGTAGATAAATAGGTACCACTTTGGTGGGAAGGTAACAGCGTTCCATGCACCTTGGTGTTTAGTCATGCCGGCCACATGACCATGGAAACGTCTTCGGACAGCGCTGGCTCTTCGGCTTTGAAACGGAGATGAGCACCACAACCCTAGAGTCGGATTCGACTGGCTTTCGAGCAAGGGAACCTTTACCGTGGACCACCAACAAAGACTAAGTAGTGGGTTCTAGATCAAATCAAGCTTGAACTCTCTCTAGAAGCCAAAATGACTAAACGGGGGCTATCTGACTTTGGTCACATTATGAGAAGACAAGACTCACAGGAAAAGGCAACAATGTTAGGAAATGTTGAAGGCAGCAGTGGGGAAAGGGAGGCCTGAAATGAGATGGATTGACTCTGTAAGGGAAGCCACAACCCTCAGCTTGAAAGACCTGATCAAGACTGTTAACTATAGGGCATTTTGGAGGAGATTATTTCATAGGATCACCATTTGCTCCCCCCCCCCCAGCCAGAATAATGAGACAGAAAACGGTTTGGAATTAAACAAGGGCCACTTTATTAACTATTTAACAGAACATTGCAGCAATAACCACTAAGCAAGCATGGAACAGGCAAGGCAGGCATCACTCCCTGACCAACCCCCTTGCCCTTGAAGGGCGGGCCACCCAGCTCTGGTCGTGAGCCAACTCTCCGGCTCGTGACCAGCAGCCCAGCAAACTGGTTGCCCCCTAGGAGCGCCTACCCATGAAGCCTTCCAACTTGCAGGGAGGAGCCTGTCCTAAAAGGTTCCCAGAGGTGATCACCATTCCCCACCCAGGACCCTAAAATCCGAAGGCAGTTCCTGATGACCCCCTGTTCCTTAACGGGATATGCCGTAAGGTACTCACCAGTTCCATTTTCTTGCTTGCACAAACCTGCCAAGTGACCAACCTATTTAAACGTCGTCCACCCCAAACATCCCCTCAGTCCACTGCCCTCAGCGTAAGGTAGGCGAAAACACTCCCACCCATCCAGCCAATCTGGGTGGAAGCTAAAAATTCCTACCTGGCCCCATTGGCGAACAGCAACAACTTACACTAAGAACAGGGTGGGAGGGTGGGCGAGCACGCAGAGCAACTGCCAAGGCGGGAGGGGCGCCTTGCCCTTTGAAATGTCCGGCTCTGCCACCCGCCACGTCAGGACACATAGGGTGTGTTCATTGCACAGCTACTTCCGTTCGGAAGCCTCAGGCTTCCGATTTTCGCCCGCCATTTTTTTTTAAGGACGGCGATATGCGCTTGGGCAAAGCTTCGCCCTGCCATTTGTATTAAAAAAAGAAGAAAAGGGCTTTACTGTAGCATTTCGGAGGCATCCGGGACCTCCGGGAGGCTACTGTGCTCTTTAAACTTTAAAGGTAAGTCCTTACCTTTAAAGTTTAAACATACGACAGGGGTTTTTGCGCATGCACGAAGATCGCCATTCTATGGATGGCTGCCTATGCGCGTGCGCAAACTAAGTAAAAAAAAAACGAAGATGAGTGTGGACGGGCGTATTGCGATGGCTTCCGCTGTGAGGGAGGTAAGTGTGATCGCGTTTCAGCCGGCATAAACTGCACCGGTTCCAACTGGTACAGTTTATGCCGGCAGAAACGCCCCGTCTGAACGCACCCATAGCGTCCTAGCTCTGTTGCCAGGTGGCAAAACAGTCCCCGTCCACCATCGGCGTTGTTGGGCTGGTGGGAGCTCCGTTGCCCCCCAGCCAGAATAATGAGACAGACAACGGTTTGGAATTAAACAAGGGCCACTCTATTAACTATTTAACAGAACATTGCAGAATTGCAACATGATTTTACCATGTTCTCAAACAAGGCTTTGGAGGGGGTTTGAATGGCAGGCATCTTTTAAGGAGGGGGGAATTTGGGACTTGCTATTTTATGTATTTATGTATTTGATTTAAATCCCGCCCTCTCCACCAGGGAGGGCTCAGGGCAGCTAACATGGCCATAGGCATTACAAACAGTTGTTGTTCAGTCGCACAGTCAAGTCCGACTCTTTGCGACCCCATGGACCAGATCACGCCAGGCCTTCCTGTCTTCCGCCATCCTCTGCAGTTTGCTCAATTTCATGTTCGTTGCATCTATGACACTGTCTAACCATCTCATCCTTTGCCGTCCCCGTCTTCTTTGACCTTCAATCTTCCCCAGCATCAGGGTCTTCTCCAGTGAGTGCTCCCTTCTCATGTGGTGGCCAAAGTATTTGAGCTTCAGTTTCATTATCTGGCCTTCCAGGGAACAGTCAGGGTTGATTTCTTTTAGGATTGACTGATTTGATCTTCTTGCAGTCTAAGGGACTCTCAAGAGTCTTC
>NW_015170292.1:131468-142048 GCF_001447785.1 Gekko japonicus | reverse complement strand
TTTAGGTCCTCTTCACTTTCTGCCATTAGAGTGGTATCATCTGCATATCTGAGGTTGTTGATCTTTTCCCCAGCAATCTTAATTCCCGCTTGTGATTCATCCAGGCCAGCATTTTGCATGATGTACTCTGCATATATATTAAATAAGCAAGGTGACAATATACATCCTTGTCGTACTCCTTTTCCTATGCTGAACCAATCAGTTGTTCCATATCCAGTTCTAACTGTCGCATCTTGACCCTTATACAGGTTTCTCAAGAGACATTACAAACAGTAATCTTTGGTTTTAGTGGGGGATGTTTTAATTATTATTGTAAGCTATCTTGAACCAAGAGGAAAGGTTTATTAAATGAATAAAGAAACTATCTAGAAACTCATTCTGAAATGAGATGGAATATTATACTTATACCTTTCCTCTATTTCCTCATGTAACTCATGGCAGCAAACATGGAGTCTGTCAGAAGTCTCCCATTCAAGCACTCACCAGATGAAGAACTGGGCTAAAAAAAAATAAAACGAATTTCAATGGGGATAAATGTAAATTTCTGCATTTAGGTAGGGAAAATCAAATGTGTAATTATAAGATGGGGCAGACTTGTCTTGGCAGTAGTATGTGTGAAAAGGATCTAGGGGTCTTAGTAGACCATACACTGAACATGAGTCAGCAGTGTGATGCAGGAGCTAAAGAGGAAAATGCTATTTTGGGCTGCGTCAACAGATGTATACTGTCCAGATCATGCAAAGTGATGGTATAGCTTTACTCTGCTCTGGTTAGACCTCATCTAGAAATATTGTGTTCAGTTTTGGGCACCACAGTTTAAGAAGGATATAGACAAGCTGAAGTGTGTCCAGAGGAGGGCAACAAAGATGGTGAGGGGTCTGGAGACCAAGTCGTGTGGAGGAAAGGTTGAGAGAGCTGGGTATGTTTAGCCTGGAGAGGAGATGACTGAGAGGTGATATGATAACCATCTTCAAGTATGTGAAGGGTTGTCATTAGGGTTGCCAAGTGGCACTTACCTTGCCGGCGGGGGACTCCTGTGTGGATCCTGGTGCGTGCATTCGCTTAGCGCACGCGCATCGCATGCACATCACAGAGAAGTGACGTCATGACGCCGGGCATGCTGGGGGCGGGGCCACAACCATACAAGGGAAAACCATAGAGTTTTCCCTTGTATGGCCGTGGCCCCACCCCCAGCGTGCCCGGCGTCATAACGTCACTTCCCCGTGACGTGCACGCTGGGGCGGGGTTCCCCCCAGAGCCCGATTCCCCGATGTTGGGGATCGGGCCTCTGGGGTGGGGGGGTTTCTGCCCCCTGGGGGGACTTAGCAGCCCTAGTTGTCATATAGAGGATGGTACGGAGTTGTTTTCTGTTGCCCCAGAAAGTCGGACCAGAACCAATGGGTTGAAATTAAATCAGACGTTTCCTTTTCCATTAGGAAAAACTTCCTGACAGAGTGATTCCTCAGTGGAACAGTCTTCCTCAGGAGGTGGTGGGCTCTCCTTCTTTGGCGGTTTTCAAACAGAGGCTAGGTGGCCATCTGACAGCAATGCTGATTCTCTGAACTCAGGCAGATCATGAGAGGGAGGGCAGGAAGGGTTGCCTCAGTGCTTAGTTCTTGTGGCCCTTTCTTACATGCCCAGGGAAATGCTGATTGCCATTTTGGGGTCAGAAAGCAATTTTTCTCCAGGCCACTTTGGCTGGAGGTCCTAGAGGGTTGTGGGGTTTTTTATCATCTTCTGGGTATGGAACAGCGGTCACTGGGAGTGTGGAGGGGGAGGTATTTGTGAATTTCCTGCCTTGTGAAGGGGGTTGGAGTAGATAGCCCTGGAGATCCCTTCCAACTCTATGATTCTATGTTTCTCCCAAAGGCCAAAGTAGGTGACAGGATCAAGCTTAGTTGCCTTCAACAGGCACCTCAGTGCTTAGTTCTTGTGGCCCTTTCTTACATGCCCAGGGAAATGCTGATTGCCATTTTGGGGTCAGAAAGCAATTTTTCTCCAGGCCACTTTGGCTGGAGGTCCTAGAGGGTTGTGGGGTTTTTTATCATCTTCTGGGTATGGAACAGCGGTCACTGGGAGTGTGGAGGGGGAGGTATTTGTGAATTTCCTGCCTTGTGAAGGGGGTTGGAGTAGATAGCCCTGGAGATCCCTTCCAACTCTATGATTCTATGTTTCTCCCAAAGGCCAAAGTAGGTGACAGGATCAAGCTTAGTTGCCTTCAACAGGCACCTCAGTGCTTAGTTCTTGTGGCCCTTTCTTACATGCCCAGGGAAATGCTGATTGCCATTTTGGGGTCAGAAAGCAATTTTTCTCCAGGCCACTTTGGCTGGAGGTCCTAGAGGGTTGTGGGGTTTTTTATCATCTTCTGGGTATGGAACAGCGGTCACTGGGAGTGTGGAGGGGGAGGTATTTGTGAATTTCCTGCCTTGTGAAGGGGGTTGGAGTAGATAGCCCTGGAGATCCCTTCCAACTCTATGATTCTATGTTCAACATTATTGCATTAGATGCCTTCATACTATACAGTGACCATCCACTTAATGCCTTCTTCATAGATAGGAGGAAAGAATAAGGTCATTGCTTTTTCTTTTCCCCTCCAAGTCAATCTAACTTTACAGACTTTGGAAGTGGCACCATACCAAAGAGGAGGAAGCAGTCAGAGATCTTTTTAATACCAAGCTTTACTATTTTGTACAAATCCATAGAGAAGTTGTGCTCTGGAACTACAGAAAAGAAATGTCTGTTAAGGAACCAGCTTTTGGCTGAGAATTTACATAGCCTCAGTAA
Source organism: Gekko japonicus (assembly GCF_001447785.1). Lineage (NCBI taxonomy): Eukaryota > Metazoa > Chordata > Lepidosauria > Squamata > Gekkonidae > Gekko > Gekko japonicus. Next base: position 139,264 of record NW_015170292.1, on the reverse strand, counting down.
GTTTAATGCTCACAAGCTCTTTCCCCCTACAAAATGCAATCCAGTACAAACTGCCCCACTTCCTATAACAACTTAATGCTGAATGAGACACAAAAGATCAAATGGTACTATTCAAAGATCAGAGGAAAATCCTGCTGCGCTGATCTGCAGTCTTTCTCCCAATTAGTTACCTCATTGCTGAATCAAACGTGTGAACCTATGAGACCCATGTGAGAAACACAATTGACAAAATAATAGTTGCCATCTCGGCATATGCATCAGCCATCATGGCAGAGCGACATAACTCATCCCTGCTGAAAAAAGAGAATTTTTTTTAATCTCAAAGCGTATTAAAAGACCTATATAAATGCAAATACAACCAAAAACACAATTGATTTTTATGGATTTTCAAAGTCTTCAGTATAACTAACTGCTCCGCCAAATAGCAGACATTGTCTGATAAATGTCACTATGGCTCCCTAAAGGGAAATGGAAGAATGTTACAGAATACTAGGATCTTTTTTTTTTAATGGTGTCTGGTCCTTCCTTGGCAGTTCTTTAGGCTACAGTGGAGTTTTTACACACATAAATGTACTTGTACTGTAAAAGCCATCTAAAGGAAATCTGAATTGGAAATCCCTTTTGTGTTTCTACTTGAAACCATAGAAAAGCTGGTATTTAAATACAACTACAAAGTTCTGCAAATCTCAAAATATTTCTTTTAGACAAATTGTTTTGTCAATAATATGGCCAACAAGTGTAGGCTTGTCAGTCTCCCAGTCAGCATGGGAGATCCTCCACCCCCAGATCCCATTGGCCGTTGCTACTTGGAGGAACAGCTGAAGGAAAAAAACACCTGGTTGTGCTGTTTGCTCCATCACATTATTTCCAGTGAAAACCCAGAAGTGACAGAGTGTAGCTCTAGGAATCACTGAAAACTCTATGGTGAAGACCTAGAAGTGATGTAATGCCATGTGCAATATCACCCCCCCCCCCAATCTCTCTGCCTCTAAATCCCCCAACTGTAAGACTAGATATGTTGTAGTAGCTGGAGTGTTTGACTCTGAACACAGAGACTTGCTCAAAGCCCACCTTAGCCAGGAAGCTCAGTGGGTGATAATCACTATTTCTTCACCTAACCTATTTCACAGGGTACTTGTGTGGGTACAATGGGTGCACCTATATACATTTTCTGTCTTAAACATCTTGACAGCCTATGAAGAACTGATCGAGGCTGCAAGGAGACTAGTAAGGGTTAAGACAACACATAATGTACCATTTTAAGCGTAGGGGAAAATATTTCAGCTTTGAAAAGAAAGATCGTGAAATGTAAAAACAAAACAAAAAAACAAACACATTCAAGTCATTTCAACCACACTTAGGGCCAAACTAGGCATTATGGCTACCGTAGGTCCAATCCCTGGCTGAAGATGCCATTCTAGAGAAGATTTTGCCCATTATAAATGTTGCAAGGGCCCAGTAAAGTTATCACAAGATTGTTATAAGGAAGAAACAGAGGAGGTGACAACGAATGTATCTATTCTGATTTTATCCTATCATGCCTTACTTTCAAATAAATTGTGGATAACATAAATAGTTCTTCTCCCCCTCCCTGTGAGGTGGGTTAACCTGAGATGGAATGAGTGGCCCAAGGTCACTAAGAGGGTAAGGTTGCCAACCTCCTGGTAGGATGTGGAGTTTTCCCAGAATTACAACTAATCTCCAGGCTTCAGAGATCAGTTCCCCTGGGGAAAATGGCAGCTTCTAAGGGAATTCCCACCTCTTCCCAAACCTCCCTCAAATATTCAGGAATTTCCCAAGCTGGAGTTGGCAACCCTAAGTTTTATAGCTCAGGAGAGTAAGTCAACACTTCAGTGACTCTAAACATTTTCCTCAACATGAATGCTGCTCTGAGACACTTGGAGGAAGAGAGGGATTTTTTTTAAAAAAACAAGGTATGATAGATGCTAATGTTTATGAACAGCGACCAAGTATATACACAAAAACTCAGATCCAGCATGAAGCTGAGAACCTGAGCTTTACAGTGCAATTTAGCCTTGCTAGGAGGAGGACCTGGAGGAACCAGTGGAGTTATTAAATTTCTACTCCTTTCTTGAAGCAGGAAAGTTCTGCTTCTTACTAGTAGCCTGAGGCCATGGGCATGGAAGATGAGACTTCAACGAGATTTAGGATGTATAAAACCAAGGTTTAAGGTGAATGCAAGAGTGCTTTCTGATTTACTAGAAAACACACACATATATATATGTCCCTCAAGACAGACAACCAAACCACTTAGCTGGAGCTGATATAGAAAGCATCTCTTTCTTGGCCCAACACAATATACTCAAGCTCTGGGATACAGAAGAAATTGTGTAACAAAACAAAGTGATTTATCGAACCCCAAACACTTGCTTTTTTGATTATGTCACCTCTGAGCATACAAACCAAGCCAACTGATGAAGACTGTCTCTCTAACCTATGAAGTCACTCTGTAAGTAGCAGAATAAATAGGTGTGCAGGGAGAACCGCAGGACCAGAGAAGTGACAAAGAAAGAACTTTGATTTCATCCTGTAACCACCGGGAGACCAGGAGGGAAGAAATACCAATTACAGAAAAGAGACAGCAACAGAGCAGCGTGTACGGCTGGGACTGGGAAGGGAGAACCTCGAGTCAAGAAGAGGCAAGGCTATGATGAGTTGCAGAGAGACAGGAAAGCTCACAAATATTAGCTGTCTTCAGGTCTCACTTTCTGAACAGGAATTTTGTCTCAGGCTGCAGCCTGTCAAACAGTAGATCAGTCATATCTACCAATTACTCAACGACAGCTTGAAACGATTGATTGGCAGGGGGGCATTTTTAACGGCAAAGGCAAATACTAGTTGGTGGGGCTCTTAGTTAAGGCTACTTATACGTTTCTTGGGATATTTTGGCTTGGACATCTTACTGAACTAAGGAATGGAAAAGGAAGCACTGGAGATGGTCTTTGTTAAGTGTTGGACTTCTTTGATCGTTTTAACCCACCTCTCCTCCGAGGAGCTCAGGGTGGTTCCCCCCCACCTCCATTATATCCTACGGGACGGTGCTTGTTTGAACTATAGTTTAAGATAAAGGTAAAGGTTCCCTTGCTCGAAAGCCAGTTGAGTCCGACTCTAGGGTTGCGGTGCTCATCTCCGTTTCAAAGCCGAAGAGCCAGCGCTGTCCGAAGACGTTTCCGTGGTCATGTGGCCGGCATGACTAAACACCAAGGTGCACGGAACGCTGTTACCTTCCCACCAAAGTGGTACCTATTTATCTACCAGTTATCTACCAGTACCTATTTATCTACCAGAGCCAGTTTGGTGTAGTGGTTAAGTGCACGGACTCTAATATGAGAGAACCGGGTTTGATTCCCCACTCCTCCACTTGCACCTGGCTGGATGGCCTTGAGCAAGCCATAGCTCTGATAAGAGCTGTTCTTGAAAAAGAGCAGTTTCTGCCAAGAGCTCTCTGAGCCCCACCTAACACACAGGGTGTCTGTTGTGGGGAGGGGAAGGGAAAGGAGTTTGTAAGCCACTCTGAGACACCTTTGGGTAGTGAAGGGCGGGGTATAAATCCAATCTCTTCTTCTTCTCTTATACTTGCAATTTCTTGCTTTTGAACTGCTAGGTTGGCAGGAGCTGGAACTAGAGACGGGAGCTCACTCCGTCATGCGGTAACTCAGGTCTCGAACTGCTGAACTACTGACCTTCCACAGCCTGCAGTTCAGCGTCTTAACTACTTGAGCCACCGCAGCTCCTATAGTTTAAGATGTTGAGGGCCAAATCACAAAAAAAAGCATTTTAACAAGCTGGGACCAAAATGCAGCCATGGAGTGAGACAAATAACTCTTCTCCAGGGCCATTTCAACTCAGGAAAACAATATTGTGAAAAGGTAGGTGGCTCTGCTCCTTCGCGCCACGGTCCCAATCCAAATTTGGACCCCACAGAGTTTTAAAAGATTGCTCCTTGCAATTGCCATGGAGAAAGTGAATTAGACCCAACTCATTAAAAACGTCTTGTGTAGTCTAGCCCTGAGAGATCCTGAATCAATAGTTCTTTCTCCCTTCGACAGTTCTGATCCTCTGTCATCATATCTCTGTGTGCATTGTTTACTGTTTATTATGTGGGAGAACAATAACTATTCCATCCATCTGTAAGGTAGTGAGGCCTCCTACTGTGTGTATGTGGGGGGAGGGGGACTGGCTGTCACCAGCTCCCAAAAACAAGGTTTGCCCTTCATTGCTAGCATGCATGCAGTCTAAATTACAGAACAGCTCCGATGCACACCCTTCAGCAAAAATGACTTCCCAATAAAGTCTGGATGACGATCAGAAAAATTTCATTCAGACTAATGAACAGCTAAGTTCCAAATTCACATCCCTACTTCCTAGGGTTCCCCCCCTCTAATATTCACATATTCCACATTTGTAAGTAATATTCAATATTCAAAACATCCCAAAGAACAGTGACTCCAGAAACCCTTTCACTTTAATGGTAAAATACATCGAATGCCACTTACCCATTAAAAGGAAGCTACTTTGCTTCATTAACTATTGAATATATGAAGTACCTTTTAGTATGAGAAAACAATGTTACTAAAAGCAATTCCAAAGATGCACATGGAAAGTGATTTCTATTAAGTCAAACCTAGAAGGAATTTGATTGTGTACATCATAAACTGTATCTAGTCATGAACAATGGCTATCGATCTTTGGAGACATAAAAGACAGGACAACATTTCAACTGAATCCTTAGTGTCACTAGTAAAAAAAATGCCAGCATTCCCCCCCCAAAAAAATGCACATTTTAGTATTACCCTTTACAATCAATAGACTCAACATCTCCAAATGTCTTCTGCCACTGAGATGTGGCCCTTCTGCTACAACGAACCCGCAGGACTCTTTTTGTAGCAGGTACTCATTTGCATATTAAGCGAGACACCCCTAATGTAGCCAATCCTCTAAGAGCTTACAGTAGCTCCTGTAAGAAGAGCTCTGTAAGCTCTTGGAGGATTGGCTACATTAGGGGGTGTGGCCTAATATGCAAAGGAGTTCCTGCTACAGTCAAGTGTTCCGCATGCATGGTGCCTTCACTTGGATTCAGAATTCTAAATAGCCATTTGGTCCTTTATCTGTACAGAATAAGAGCTGGCTCCAGGTAATTTGGATATACATGGATTCTCTTCAGGCTGTTGCTGTGCCACAAACAAATTACTTTGGTATGTATGCACCAGTGGTCTTGGAACATCTGAGGCCTTATTTGCAGGCTACCTTAGCTTATAAGTATTTCAGTTCAATGCTCTGATCTTGCCCCAATGTATTCTAACCCTGCACTCGTTTTTGTAACACTGAAGATTATTTAAGGACGTTGTCTTCTGTCTTCATCAGCTGCTTAAGCATGGTAGTTGCAAACTTGAAAGAGAAAAACCTTGATGGAAGTGATACCCATTAACAGAAGACATCAGAGTCAGAGCTGCTAATGGTAAACAATGGTTGCCTTTCTACCTGCCTTCCTCTTTCTAGCAGTATGTTCTGACCTGGGGATGCCAAATTTCTGATGGGGACGGGAGTTCTACCAGAATCATAATTGACCTCTAGACTACAGAGATCGGTTCCCTGGAGAAAATGACACTTCAGGAGTGTGCACTCTAAGGTATCCCTGAAGAACTCCACCTTCCCCAGGCACTGTCCTCAAATCTCCAGGAGTTCCCCAAGCCAGAGTTGGTATACCCTATTCTGACCAGATGTGTTCCATATGTGGAGAGGCTTAATTGATGTCTGACTTATAGGTTATCTTCTTTTCATCATGCCAGTGAACCCACTGGACAAGCCACTCTCCTTGGAGTAGGAATTTTTACGCATTTCCAAGGTTAATCTAGTCACTCAGTATGAAATGTCAAAACTGACTCTGTTGTGTTTCCTTTCTGTTTACACCTACAAAATGATTAACACTATGTATTTATTCAACAGGATGTGGAATAGCAATGCTCCCCCTAAGCTGTGGAGTCTTGCAAGCAAAAATTCTGCTTTGTGAGCTACTGGCATTAAAGTTGTGAGCGAGCGATTTGGCTACTGCATAAATTAGTGTGCTCTGGAGCCATCCTTCCTGAGCTAAGACAACAACTGTGAGCTGGAGGCTAAAAAGCTCTGAGCTAGCTCACACTAACTCAGCTTAGAGGGAAGTCTGAGCCCGATCTCTTCAGATCTTGAAAGCTAAGCAAGGTTGGTACTTGGATGAGAGAACACCAAGGAAGAATTTGCAGAGGGAAGCAATGACAAACCACCTCTGCCTCTCACTTGCTTTGAAAGCCCCATGCTGGGGTTGCCATAAATTGGCTGTGACTTGATGCCACTATGCACACACATTTATGCAACCAGGTTCAGTCCAGTGCCAGAACCCACAGAAACTCAGATTATGCAGCTCATCACAAAGGCCAGCATTTCATGACTCCCAGAACACCCATCCCAGAGCAGCCTCCACACGTATACGTGCATATGGGAGAACGGTATACTACTGCATTGTTCATTCAATCAGAGATATATTTTATTTATTTAGTACATTTTTATCTTGTCCTTCCTCCGAGGACTTCAGGGCAGCACAACTCATTTTCCCTGACTACATTTTATCCTTACAACAAACCTCTGAGATAGATTAGGCAGAAAGGGAGAGAGAGGGAGGGAGGGGGAGAGAGAGAGAGAGAATGACTGTGCGTTTTCAATTCAGCAAGCTAGACAGCAGAGCAGGTCTTCAAACCTGAGTCTTCTAGATCCTAATCCCCTGTCCTAACCACTATGCCACACTGGCAATATGAAAGTTCCAATCAAACAGCAAAGTAAAATACATAAATGTGCGTTTTCAGGTTGAATCCCCCCCCAATCCAGATTAGAGGAGGAGAAGGCCAGAATAACTGAACCTTGGAGAAACAATGGTTGAATGGACCCAGGGGGGTTTGCACATCCCTAATTTGAAACCATGAATTGCCACTGTATATTACATTTGAAGTTCTAATAAGACAAGAGCTGGTTTAATGGAACAACTAAGAGTGTTATGTTGAACTCCATCACTGATGTTGCCTGACCCAAAGATAGGCCCGTAGCCACGATTTTTCATTTTGTGGGGCAAGTATTTTTCTTGTGGGGCACCCACTATGTTTATACTTATACTTTAAAATAATAAATAAATAATAAAGACAAGGCATTTATCACTCAAAAATGTTTCAGGTTTATTGTTGGAGATGGGAATCTTAAACAGTAATTCAGGGGAGGGGAACCCCAGGTCCCACCTGGAGTCTGGCATCCTTCCCCCCCCCTTCTCTTGATACAAAAGAAGACAAAAATATCATTGGAATGTTTATTTTTTTAATTATTTCAATTTATACCCCGCCTTCCCCGTGAGCAGGCTCAGGGAGGCTAACATTAGTCGGTACCCAGTACCGTAAAACCATATACAAAGATTAAAACATTTAAATATAAGTATTGACAGTAAACATTAAAACATTAGAACACTCAATTAATTAATTAAAGTGCTAGTGATGGTATCATCTTTGACTAAATGCGATGGCAACCTAACGGTTCTTTCCAACTTAGTGATCTTTAGCATAGAGCGATGATGTAATATGCTCTCCAGACCTGGGCTGGCCCATAACCATAGATGTTGGTGGTGGTGGTGTGGCAGCTCCTAATTGAAAGCCTGGTGGAAGAGCTCCATCTTGCAGGCACTGCAGAACTGCAAAAGGTCCCTCAGGGCCCTGATCTCTTCCGGGAGCTCATTCCACCAGTATGAAGCCGCCACTGAAAAG
>NW_015170292.1:65368-130630 GCF_001447785.1 Gekko japonicus | reverse complement strand
ATAGTTGCCTAATAGTCTCTGTTTTATGTTCTTCTTTTACTTTATTATGCTCAATTGTATTTTTATAGAGTTTTATTTTACTGTCCTAAATTTAGTTATATGAATGTTATGAATGTTACGAATGTTATATTTAAGCATGTGTGTTCTATAGCTTGTTGCTGTAATAAATGCCTGACTGACTGAGATGTTAAATAACATCGGGGACAGCACTGCCTCTTGAGGCACACTGCACTCCAGCGGGTGTCTCCTGGACTGCTGTTCCCCTAGCGCCACCCTTTGTCCCCGACCCTGGAGAAAAGAAGCAAGCCATTGCAAGGCAAGCCCCTGGATCCCCATGTTGGCGAGGCGGTGGGTCAGCAGCTGATGGTTGACTGTGGCAAATGCGGCAGACAGATCTAACAACAGCAATACCACCACACCGCCCTGATCTAGATGCCTCTGGAGGTCATCCATCAAAGCGACCAGAGCCGTCTCCGTCCCATGTCCTGGGTGGAAGCCGGACTGGAAGGGATCTAATACGGAAGTGTCATCCATAGAGCCCTTTAACTATCGCCATTGCCCTCCCGATTAATTTGCCCAAGTAGGGCAAATTGGAAACCATCCGACAGCCAATTCGGCCGGATCCGGAGATGGCTTTTTCAGAAGAGGGCAGACCATCACTTCCTTGAGTACCCCCGGGAACTGCCCTTCAGAGAGGGACTTGTTGATAATTTCCCTGAGGGCACCTCGGAACCCTTTGTGGCCAGCTTTAATAAGCCAGGAAGGGTCAAGGCTGCATGTGGTTGGGCGCATAGCTACGAGCAATTCTGTCGACTGTAATTCCAGACTTGGAACCTCTAGATCCCACCTGGAGTCTGGCATTCCACTCCCCCCTCCCTCTCTTGATACAAAACAAAACAAAAACATTGTTGGGATTCTTAAACTGTAATTCCAGACTTGGGATCCCTTGGAGACTGGCAACCCTCCCCCCCCCCATGCCGATAGTAGACAGATATTGTTGGGAATGGGATTCTTAAACAGGAATTCAGGGGAAAGGATCCCCAGGTCCCACATGGAGTATGGCATCCCTTCCTCCACATCCCCCCATGCAAAAGAAAACAAGTACGTAAACTTCACCCTACTTGCCGGCTTGGGAATTGGGGGGGGGCTTGCTTGCAAAAAGAGAGAGATCACTGCAGCCGCATGGGAAGGAGTCGGGGCTTGCCTGTTTGTTTTGCCCGTGACGAGGGAGTAGCAGCGTGGGAATGGAGGTGGGGCTTTCTTGCTTTGTCGCCCGGGTGAGAGGCAAGATGATTGTGGGAGTGGAGGGCGGGGCTTTCCTTGCCATTGCCGAGAAGAGATACAGAGAGCTGGGGGAGAAGAGGGAGGGCAGCGTGAGGCTTGCAGCAGCAGTGAGTTCGAGGAATAAGTTTGGGGGGGGTGCTGTCCAGGGTAGTAAGCAATGCTCCCTCTAAGCTGCGGAGTCCTGTGAGCAAAAATTCACCTTTGTGAGCTACTGGCATTAACGTCGTGAGCCAGCAATTTGGCTCCTGCATAAATTAGTTTGCTATGGAGCCATCCTTCCTGAGCTAAGACGAAAAAGTGTGAGCTGGAGGCTAAAAAACCGTGAGCTAGCCCACACTAACTCAGCTTAGAGGGAACACTGGTAGTAAGTTGGGGGCCCTGGTGGAAAGTTGGGGGGCTGGACCCCAAAATGATCCAACGTAGCTATGGGACTGCCCAAATAACTCATGGGGGGTGTAGGTATGGATAATCTCCTGTGTCTGCACTACAGAGATTGCACCAGCCTACCTTTATAAAGCCTTGACCTGGGCACCCCAGGCTAGCCCAGTCTTGTTAGATCTTGGAATCTAAGCAGGGTCGGCCCTGGCAAGTATTTGGATGGGAGACTTCCAAGAAATACCATGGGCATGATGCAGACACAGGCAATGGCAAACCACCTCTGAATGTCTCTTGCCTTGAAAACCATATGGGCCTCTGCCCTGGATAGCCCAGGCAAGCCTGATGTCGTCAGATCTCAGAAGCTAAGCCAACCCTGGCAAGTATTTGGATGGGAGACCTCCAAGGAATACCAGGCTGGGGAGGCCAAAGGCGGGCTATCAAGCCACTTGTCTAAATGTCCTCCATGCCCCAGTAGGAGTTGCCAGAGCTCACCATGACTTCCAGGCGCAGGCACACATGCACACACAAATGCAAAAATACCAAAAATGAAAAAAAGAAAGATATGGGTTGCCCTATATCAACTGGGACTTGGTGGCAAAAAAAAAACCCCAAACAAACAAAAACCTTTGTAAAGAGTACTGAAATAATGCATGTAAAACCCTTTGGACTCTCAAAAGTTCTAAATAAATGTTCAGTGTTGTACCTTTATGTTTTACTTTCCAGCCTGTACTCGAGAGATCTAACCAGCCATGTAATAATTCTACGCTTCTTGAAACTATCCATAAACCTGCTTCAGATTTTTCTGTATTCCCTATGGGGCAAGGCTAGATTGGACTCAATTTTCGCAGCGACGAAAACTCGATATGCAATGTGGATTGCGGATGCGTTTGGAGATCTACATAATTTTTTCCCCCTCTCCCCCTCCCCTTTCTCTCTTCACATCTCGCTGAAGCATCCTCTCCCTAAATTCAGAGCCATCTTTTGCTTGCCTCTGCAATTTCTGGTAATTTGATCGTAATCTTTCTTCAGAAAAAAGCAATTCACCTAAGCAAAGGCGTGTAGATGAGGGAGGCATGCTTTCTGGTACGATATGAACATTTCTTTCAGCTTCTTGTTTCAATCCAATCCAATCTGCGGCATTTGCACAACTGGGCTGGCTCCTCATAAATAGCCTCTTCCAGAATCCCTCCGGGAACCTTTGCAGCCGTCGACCACAACGTCCACAGGTCTAGCCCGGGTTTTATCCACTTGTCCCCTCCCAGTTCCCCTGAAGTCTAAAATTAATCAGATTCATTATCAGTTGGAATAAGAGGTTTTTTTCAAACAGCTGCTGCAAGTTACCAAGTCTGATTTTATCTGGGGAAGAACACTCCATGTAATCCTTAATGACCAACATTTGTATTCACAGGGACAGTTTATTCTCCAGACAGCAGTCTGAGGGTAAGAAGCCTATGTTTGCCACATTGGCCGACCTCTTTGTGAGGCACAGTAAAACCGGTGCCTTCAAGCAGGGGGCTCAGTGATTTCTAACTCTTTCGGCAAGTTGACAGCCAGCTTTCTTACCACCAAAAAGGGATCCCAGAGGCACCAGCCACATTAATAAGTAGTAAGACCAGGGGGAAAGCATCAACAGATGGAACAAAACCAGCCACAGTAATAATAGTATTTAAACATCGGGGGGGGGAATCAACATAAACCGTAAGGTTGCCAGCTCCGGGTTGGGAAATACCTGGAGATTTGGGGGGGGTGGAATTTGGAAAAGGGAGGGTATGATGTCATAGACTCCACCCTCCAAAGCATCTATTTTCTCCAGGGGAACTGATCTCTGTTGTCGGGAGATCAGTTGTTATAGTGGGAGATCTCCAGGCCCCACCTGGCAGTTGGCAACCCCAGTAGACAGTGACTCTGACTGAGTCAGAGGCCTTCTGGAACAAAAAAAAGTATTGAGATCAAGTGGGAGGCCGTAGAGAAAGAAGTCAGGTGGCTTCTACTTTGAAACATTCCATAAACTGAAAACAAAGGCCAGGGAAACCATCACTCCTGTACCTGCCAATCTTACTTCCGACAGCATGGGCTTGCAAAGAAGACCATTTCCCACAGTTCCTGTACCAGTTGCCCTGGGAAGAGAGGGCCCTTTCGTGTGCTTTTGCTCGAAGCCTTTAGAACCTCAAAGATCAACACCAGCCCTTTGATTGGGGTCCAAAAAATGGGGGGGGAGCCACTGCAGTTAGTACAACATTGTCCATGCTGCTCGTCACAAAAGGTTAAAGGGAATGCATACTCAGGCTCAGGATGTATACATATCACTTTTGTTTATTGTTGCTTTCATATGTTAGAAGTCTCTATTGGTTTTGACGGGAATGCCATCACAAGTAACTGAATAAAACAGGAAAGAATAAAATACAGAGCTCAAAGGCACAGTTCCCTAAACAAGAAAGTCAATACTATTAAAGCAATAGCCTTGCTTCCCTAAACTTAAGAACATATGATCATTTCAAAACAACCATAAAAATACCCAGTTAGGAATAAATTGCGGCCTCTCATAGGAATTCTCTAGGGAATCCCTGAAACTTCCTAGCAACCAGCTGCCCTATGAGCAGCAGCGGCTACAGTAGGGCTGCCTTCATGAACTGGAAGTTTTGTTTCAAAAGCAGGCACAGCCCAGTCAAGGTCGGAGGACTTTCCTCCTCACTGCTGGGAGGAAGCTTTTGGGTCTTCAAGAAAGGCAGATCAGCCAAGTGCTGGGCTAGCTTTCACACCGCACATCATCAACGGCACAAGAAAGAAAACCAAGAAGATAAAAACCTTGGGAACAACTGTCAGTTTGGTGTAATGGTTAAGAGTGGTGGACTCTAATCTTCTTGAGAATCAGGTTTTATTCCCCCACTCATCCACACGCAGCCAGCTGGGTGACCTTGGGTCAGTCACAAGTTCTCTCAGAACTGTTCTCTCAAGGGCAGTTTTCTCAGCTCCCTCAGCCCCAGCTACCTCAGAGGGTGTCTGGTTTCTGTTGTGGGGAGAGGAAGAGAAGGAGACTGTAGGCACTCTGAGACTTTGAGGGAAGGACAGGGTATAAATCCAACTCTTCTTCATCATCTTCATCTTCTTCTTCTTCTTCTCAACAGCAGACAAATGAATCAATAAATTCCATGCCTCTTGCCTCCCTGCATGTGGTACAGTCAAGTTGGGAAACTCCTTGAGATTCGGGGTAGGGCTTCCCCAGCTGGCCAGCTGTTTGACGGCAGATTGAAGCACTGAAAATTGGGGAAAACCCTAGGTGGACTGGGGGGGGGATGGCAACCCTAGCTGTGGTTCAGGGGCTCCCCAGGTCCCACCTGGAGGCTGGCATCCCTAGACTCCACCCTCCAGTAAGCTGGGTAATGGGTCCTCTTCAGTCTGATACAAAGCATATGAAGAAGACAAAACTTTGGAACAGTTGTGACTTCTAAATTGAGATTTCGGTCCCCAACAGTCTTCATTGGGGTTTGCCATGAATTAAAGGCAAAGAGTTCTAAAGTTATTCGGTTTGTTTTCATTCAATCTGATGGGTTTGCTGCCATTCATGTAGTTTCTTTCTACCCAGGTTTGTGCCTCAGCCTTGTCCTTAAGTGATGGCTTTTGCAAAATATCCCAGGAACTGCAAAAGCTGCAAAGTAAATATATAACTCAAATGATGCTCCTTACTGTGCAAACACAAGGAGGTGTCAAACTGGGAAATCTATGCAGTGTAATGACTTGGTCCAACTATGACCCTGGGGGTAAATATTTTTTTTCTTCTGTGCAGGCATGATCAGGCAGCCACAAGGCATAAAGAAACAAAACAATCTTCCACAATCAACCACAAAGGTGCCCAGGTCAGTGTTCAAGTAATTTCGTGAAAAGCCGGGGCAGGGCAAAGGCTTAGACGTGGCTGTCAAAGAAGGTATATTTGCATGGCAAATGTGTTCAAGGAAAAACTTCTCAGTGTGCCTCGGGATGTCAGCCTCCAGGTGAGACCTTGGAATTACAGCTCATCTCCAGACTACAGAAATCCATTCTCCAAAAGAAAATGGATGCTTGAGCCAGTTCATACCAGTAAGGCGTAATACAAATTGAAAGCAAATGGAAAGCAAATAAATAAATAAAGGATGGACTGTATGGCTAGGGTTGTCAGGTCTGCATTGGAAATTACCTGGAGACTTTGGGGGTGGAGCCAGGAGACGGTGGGGTTTGGGGAGGGGAGGGGCCTCAGCATGAGTACAATGCCATAGAGTCCACCCTTCAAAGCAGCCATTTTCTCCAGGGGAGCTGATCTCTGTCAGCTGGAGATCATTTGTAAAAGCGGAAAATCCCCAGGCCCTACCTGGAGGCTGGTGACCCTATGTATGGCAATGTTAACACCCCCCCGTCCTCCCTAGGCTCGATCCTCAAATCTCCAGGAGTTTCCTAACATGGATCTGGCAACCCGACTCCCCCATCCCCTGTTGGTGGCCAGGGGGGACCTGGCACCCCTATGCCTAGCCTGGATCCTCCTTCCATGACTGTGAACCCAGAAACACAGGGACCAATTTTGTATGATGGTTACATAGCTCCTGAAGGCCCTAGTCCAAAACTGTGGGCTTTGCTATACCTTGGTCCTGGTCACACGGGCCAGATATCGCGGGGGGGAGGCGTGGCCGTTTGCCCCGGAGCAAACTACCACACGGCCACCAGATCAAACGTCCAACCGGCGTCCCGTGGTTCGGGGGGAGGTGCCAATCATACGTCAATCCTGCGGCGCGGTAAAGAAGCGGTGCGGCAGGGGTTGTGGGTTTTTTTAAATTGAAGTGTGTGCATGTGCTGTTGGGTACTTGTGCGTATCCCGTGAAGACTTGGAAAAAAAACCTTTTCACGACGGGACATGCGCGGACACCGGATGCCACGAGCTACCACTGGAAACGTGATCAGATGCCTGCCCTTGCCCCGCGGTTTCCGTAAACTAGTACCTCGGAGGTACTAGTTTTTTACGGCGCATCTTCGGCGGGAAGCCTCAGGTTCGCCATGGGAGCTCTACGCTTCCCAGATGTTGCGGCTTGATCGCGCCCTGAAAATCCGCCTATCATCCGTCTCTGTAGCGTGGCTAATGCTCCATGTGACCGCAGCCCTTAGTCACAGTTTTGTTGAGGAGGCAGGGTTCTGATAAAGCCGTTCGGGGGGATAGTTCCAGCCCAGAGGCTCCAGGCTGCTGTGTTATCAGCCTATCATTTCCTTTGCATTGCTAGAGGTCCTCTCTCAGCACATGTTTATTCTTCCAAATCAAAATGTACTTGGAACTTCTTCCCTTTTTCTTCAGCCATTTACGAGCAGGCATTAACACCAGCTTATGTGTAAGCATTCCATTGCGCCTTCACTGGATTTAATTTGTAGCTCTAGTTTGTCTTTGCAATGCTTTGATGCCCTTTATGTGCAAGTCTTAAAAATCCATGTGCTCAATTTTCATGGTATGGCTCTTCTTGCTCTGCCTCCTTGAAAGCTTTAAACGACGGCAGCGCAACAAGAACTGTAAACCCTGCTTTAGATACATTTCCTCAGGTTATTTAAGTCAGAATTTTTTTTTACTGTTCCAACTTACATAAAGTACTATATTTTTGTGCCAAGAAAGTAAGGGTTTTCTCCCCCTATTTTGCTCTTAATATACTAAGATTCTGTCACAGCCTTCCCCCCCTTAAGCTACAGAACCAATACCTGGACATCAGTGGCTGTCAACATTTTAATAAATAGATCTGAGAGATGTGTCTAATAAAAATATATATGTTGGCAGAGACAGAATTCTACAACCTGCAACACTGTGTTTATCTAGTTCAAAGCAAGCATGAATCTCCATGGTAGGGTAGCTTTTTTATATCTTATGTGTCACGTACCTTGGGGGGGGGGGTCATCTGTTTTTCTCAGTGCTCCATTTTCTTTTGGTTGTTGCAGATCACATAGGGCACTCCCAGAAAAGTATTCAAGAGGTTTTCCTTATTCTTCAGTGCCAAGCCCTCTCAGATATACCAGTAGAATCCTTCTATAGGGCTGTGCTGAGACTGAATTTTGCCTAAAGGAAAATGCAAGATGACTTTAAAAGTGAATTTTGCTCAAGCAAGACACCAGAAATAAAGATCAGGGGACACCAAGAAACAAAGTTTTAGAAAGACCAGCCACAAGTAAAATGTTTTTATTCACTGCTAGGTTAAGCCACTACAGAACACATGTGGGGAATTTCATGGTCAAAAGTATCCCTTTTAAAAACAACCCCTGCCCATCAAAACCTAATATATCAAGGAGAAAAGTTTTGGCTTTATTCCCCTCTGATGTGGCACCTTGCAGCATGCAGGGGGATTCTAAAGTAGGACCTCTTCCAAATGAGTACGGAGTTCCGGTTGGCTTCAGATTTGGCCACGCCCACTACAGCCAAAACCTCTACGTGCACGGCTACAGAGGGCAGACCAGGGGGGCCCTGGAAGGATCAGGGAGGCATTTAAATGCCTCCCCGTGCCTTCCCCAGCCTGTCCAAGGGCTGGCTTGCCCAGGCTCCATGCATCCACAGGGCACCCAGGCAAGCCAAGGGAAGGCAGTTTAAACTGCCTCTCCTTCCCTCCAAAGGCCAGCTTGTCCGGGCTCCCCGCAGCCGCAGGATACCCAGGCAAGCCAAGGGAAGGCAGTTTAAACTGCCTTCCCTTCCCTTCAAGGGGGGCCTTGCCTGGGCTCCCCGCAGCCACAGGGCACCCGGGCAAGCCAAGGGAAGGCATGGGGTGTGGCCAAATATGCTAATGAGCTGCACAGGCAGGGGTGTGGCCTAATATGCTGAGTTTCTGCTGCTGGGTGTGGCCTATTATGCTAATGAGTTCCTGCTGGGCTTTTTCTACAAAAAAAAGCCCTGATGAGTAGTATGCATTTTTGACGCTGACAAACTTTGACCAGAAGAAATTCAAAGTGAACTTAGCTTACTCAAAAAGGTGACACCATTTTCAGACTGGTACTGACTGCTTTGAAGTCGGGCCTAAACTCAAAATGGAGGTGTTCACCCAACACGTACCATTAACAGGACTACTGTTAGGCTGTGCTGACATGGAGGTACCAGTTACATGAACTTGTATGGCATAAACATAACTGCGGAGACTTCTACAATAGTAGCAACCTGAAAATGGAATCTGCCATCACAATCTTTATCACCTCAGGGCCAAACTAGGTATGAAGTGGTGGGAGCTCTGCTTTTCTTAACTGAAAAGATTTCTTGCCCCCAAACTTGACAGATGCATATTTTGGACCCAAAAGCAGCAGCAACTGAACCAGGGTACTTGCAAAATCTTCACAGCTGAGCATCAGGTATGTTGCCATGGGTCAGTGGGTCTTTGCAGTAAAGCAAATAGGCTTTACTGAACCCGCACTAGTCATCTGAACCCAATTCAAGAGCCAGATCTTTAAAGAGACATGAAATACTGCGAGTCCTAACCATGTTAGCTTGTAAAAACGTGTCTGCATGTTTTTTCAAGGACTGTTATTACCATTAACACCAGGAATATGTAATATTAATTGAAAATGGGGCAATATTAACCGGCTACAAATTGCAGAGAACTTGCTGGCAGCCAATACACACAGACTCATTTTATCAGTCAAAAAATGCTCGAGGCTGCAGTGCCACCTGCAATTAAGGGCTGAAATGGAAAACTATTTCATTGGAGTATGGAAATTTTAATGAGCTCACTACTATTGTACCTGGTTGATATACCCAAAAAAATATTATAAAGGTCAAATGAAGAAGTCAAGGGATCTGCAAATTGCATCTGTATATGTAGCCAGTCAGTCATCTGCTAATGCTTTTGACCCCAGTCTTCCCAGATGAAACACACAGAATACGGAGGAAGTGGGGGGAGGTGGAGATATTCCCTCTCTTTGCACTGGTTTTGGAAAAAGTCAGAAAGTGCAAATGTCTCTCACTGTTTCTAACATTTTGCAGTGATTCCTGCAAAAAGACAGAAAGGATCCTGACCGTCTGTTGCACATGACAGAGAACTAAGAGGAAGGGGAGCAGGGTTGGGTTATTGCTTCTGAGAGATGTAAACTTTCCTGTCCAAGTTCTCTGCAATGTGCCCACTGCTGGTCACTTTACACTGGGCATGGGACAAGTGGTTGCCAACATTAAATGCTGGCAACTATATTTGTTGACACCCTGACAGAAGGCTCAGAGGCAAAAGATTTAGGATCCTCATCCCTGCTAATCCATTTTGTCACTATGGGAGTTTTGAGAACAGGCAGTGGGTGCCAGAGCAAAATGGCTGCCATGATATTGTGGTCCCAATAAAATAGCTGCTGTGGAGATAGGTGGCAACAAATACAAAACAATTGCCATGGGAGCTCACAGTACGATCACAAAATAATAGGTGTTCCAAGCCAAGCTTACTCCTATGATGGAGGCTATAATATAAGTCAGGATTAGGGTGCTCACTCAGGTTTCTGCTCTTATGTTCATACAGCAGAGATGGGTGTGCTACAAACAGGAGCCACCAGGACCATTTGAGGAAACAGGTACAATTTCTTCGGCATCACATTCCAGTACAAAACCAAAAGTGACATCATTGTGTTGGGACAATATTCTGCAATTCACCACAAACCACAGAGCATCACAGGATTGTGGCACGCCATTCAAAAACCCCAAATGGGAGATGTTGATTCAGTAAAGCAAAAAGCCTGGGGCTCCAACAACGAGAAGGCAGGAGGGCCATGATAAAAGGTTTGACAAATAGACACGTTCTAAGAGTGATTCAAATGCAAACCACTAAGGCTGTATGGTCTGAATTGCAGAGGTGTATGTAAATTCATCTCTGAAAAGCCAGCTCTACATACAAAAGAGATTATTTAGCACTAAGATGTCAGAAAGGGGTAATTTGTGTGACCATTTAAGATGAAATGGTTAGTTAAGAAGCACTGGGAAAGAGATTACAGCCCAGGACTTGGTTGTGTTGCTGTTGATTAGCCTGCCATAGTCTTATGAAAATGCTGTGTCTTAAACTGAAGCAAAAGGAAAATTGTCTCTCACAGAATAAACCAACTTGAGCAGACATACAAACATAGACAGTTTGAGGAATTCAACAAGAAAGTAGAACCAACTGTTGATCAAGTAGCTCTAAATGTACAAAGCAAGAGTAAAATAATTTGCCCTTTATGTGGAAAACCAGGGCACATTAAAAGAAACTGCAGTGCTTTTAAGCAAAAGGGTGTCTTTGCAAAAGAAAGAAAAGGGGAGAATTCCAAGGAGCCACCATTAAAAAAGTGTTTTATATTGACTCAAGGATCTACAAAAGTCACACTTGGTATTTAGATAGTGCATGCGCAATGCACATCAAGATTTCTTTGAGACAATAAATGAAGAAATGATAGAGACATTAAGTGTGGCAGACAGCAGATTTGTAATTCCAGAAGGGATTGGCTCAGGAACAGTAAAATGTAAGCTCCCAGATGGACAAGTCCTCATTGAATACTGCCTTTATGTGCCACAATTAGCAACCAACCTGATTTCTATAAGACTACTTGCAAAAAGAGGAATGGTCATACCTTTTGGTGAAAAATGTTTTATTAAGCAAAAGGGAGAATTGATTGCAACTGGCAAAGTGCATCAGGACTTCTGTGCTTTAGAGACATGCAATCATTGCAATCCTGGCTGTGTTCCAGGCTGTGGCATAGACGTTTAGGACATAGAGATAATTATGCTATTGCCCAACTTGAAAGCTGGAACTTGATTAAGGACATACAAATAAACAAGTGCACTACTGAAAGAAACTGTATGCATTGCATTCAAGCTAAAGGAACCAGACCTATTTCAGTAAGAGCCATGAGACAAGCAAGAAACAGCACCCTCTGGAGCTGATACATAGTAATGTTTGTGGTCCAATGAAGACTGGGACCCCTAGTGGGAACAGATATACACTAACTTTTATTGATGATCTCTCAAAGTATACAGTAACCTACTTGATCACAGATAAAAGTCAAGTGCTGGAGAAATTTAAGGCATATGTTTCAGTGGTCAGCAACAGATTTCAGAAAAAGCCACTAACAATTTGCACTGACAATGGAGGAGAATATGTGGGACATGGCAAGAAGAACTATCAAACTGAACAAGGAACAAAGCATCAGCACTCCAGAACAAAATGGCATAGCAGAAAGGAAGAACCGCTCCCTGACTGAAGCAGAGCTACCTGAGAAATACTGGGGAGAAGCATTCAACACTGCTACCTATCTACAGAACAGACTGCCTTCAGCAAGTGCCAGAAGCACACCATATGAAATGTGGTATGAGCACATGCCCAGCATGAACCACTTGAATGTATTTGGGTCAAGAGCTTTCACATACATCCCCAAGGAGAAACAGACCAAGATAGATCGGAGAACTGAACAAGGTATTTTTGTAGGATACGCAGTGGATGTAAAGGGTACAGAACCCTTAACCCAAGAAAACAAACTAAAAATCTGCAACATAGTCTACATTGACAAGAAAGAAAAATCTACAAATATAGAAAAAGTGGGCATCAGAGAATGCACACCAACAGAAGAAAACAGAACACAGCAACCAGAAACATTGCAACTGAGCACCATGAACCATACAGATGAAATACCTGCAGAGCCACAAGAATCAGAAGAGGCTGTAGAGCCAGATGTCAGACAGTCAACTAGAACAAGGGAGTACCACCAAGAAGACTCTCTTACCTAACAAAGTCAGAGGCTGTAACCGAACCTTCCACATGGGACGACATAGAAAAAATGCCTACCAACCAAACTGAAATAATTAATTCAAGGACTAAACATATAGATGTAAAGCATTATCTTGTAAGAGACATGCAGAAGGAAGGGCTCGTTGAATTGGAGCATTGTCCTACAGAAGTTATGATTGCAGATACACTTACCAAGCCTGCCTACGGCCATATCACCCTGAACACGCCCAATCTCGTCTGATCTTGGAAGCTAAGCAAGGTTGGGCCTGGTTAGTACTTGGATGGGAGACTTACCAAGACACTTCTACATGTGAAATTTGAGAGTCTACGCAAGAAAACGAATCTTATGAACTTTGTACACTAGATCTTGAGAAGGAATGTTGGAACATGCAAGGTCTATTGTGCATAGGTAAAGAAAATGACAATAATATCCTGCAGGGGGCAGCAGAGGGTACAACTAGTTAGCACAGTGAGATTAGGGTCTTCCTGCTATTTTCAAATCATCTGCTTCCTGTCTCCTGATTGGCTCAGTTAGGATTTTCCCACTCCTGCTGAGATCTGTTTGTTACTGACTCCCTGCTAGCTAGTTAGACTTCTCTTTCTCTCTCCTCTTTCTTACAAAGTTTGTTCTGTTCTTAATAAATAAACCAAGTGTATTTTTAAACAGCTTGTGCTCTGCTTTACTGCATATCTAAACTCTGCCAACACAGAAAAGAGGACTTTATGTCATCTATATGTCTAGCTAACAAACAGAACTAAAGCAACTGAAATAAATATTGGGGAGGGGGAGCAAACTGTTCCATTGCAATGTATCCAATAAATATATGAAACAGGCAGCCATTTCCAAATGGTACTCTCCCAAAAACATAAAGATTATGCATTCAGGGTTCTTCTGAAGAACCCTGCACTAGTGAAGTAAAGCGGGAATGGCTTTCTGTTTGGGGGAACAGATGTTTTGGGGTGGAGCAAGCGGACTCCAAGAAATCTATCAGTGGAGCATTATGGTCCACTGGACACCATATTGGGGAATTACCAGTTTGGGCAATTAACAACCCACTTCCCCCTTTTCTTCCTACTCCTGCAGAATCTTCACTTTCAAATGTGAACACCTTGTTTTGAAAGACCAATTTAAATTTTCCTCTCTTTTGTACCATGTCACATAGCCAGAATAGAACCTTTACTATTATTTCTTTTGTGCAGCACTCATTTTGTTTTCAATGCCTCCTGCTATTTCCACCTACTTTACAGCTGACCATTTAGAAAGATGATATAATTTCCAGCTCAGATGAGATATATAGTTATACATGTTCATTTATCCCATCAGGCTCATCTAAATCCACTCATTAGCAATCAAAAGGGGTTTTTTCCCCCAAAGCTTTCTAACTCCATTTCCTTGTAAAGCGATACTTCAAGGGCCTCTCTGAGGATGTCAAACACCTAATAGTTTCTCATGATGTATGTCAAATATACAAGATTGTTGCCTCTTGCCGCCATCCTTTTCTAATCTTTGCTTCCCCGTGAAGTTCAGATGGAGCACTCTCCCTGCTCCCAGGAGAAAACCCCTGTCCAGAAATATTCTCAACAGGAATGAATCATCATATGGTGCCTCTTAACAACTTTGAACTCCCATGTTCAAATTCAGTTCTGATTAGCATCTGAAAATTACTAGGAAGCTGTGAGCAGCTTCCAGCTGCTATCATACTGCTTTTCACAACCTGGCATGTCCTGACAGCAATCGCATGCCATGCTGTTTACACAGAAGAACCAGGAGGCGGGATAATTTGCGGTGACATCAAATGAAAGTAAAAGCCAGTGAGGGGAAATTTTGGACCCTGCATAGCATGAGCCATTGAGGCGACTACATTTTTTTTCCCCTACCAAGCTTCATAGACCTGCATCCGATAAGATTATGTACCTACGGTTTCAGGTCCCAACAAAAATTAGAATGATAAACTTATGATTCTTTGAAAATAAATACTTCTACACAGCAGGATGCAGAAACTAGATGACAGGCTTCTGTTACCTACAAGAGTTTTGGTTTCCTATACTTGGTTTTTCTATAGTGCAAATGGTTTGAATCCCACTTTTATCTAGGAAACTACTTCCCTTTCCTATCCCATTTTATAAGAACTTCTTGTTGGCCCCAGCGCAATTATTCTTTTTTAGGGACATTTCATAAAATAGATTTTTTGGAGGGAGACATGGCACATTATTTCAGCATAAGCATTCATCATCTAGGGAACTACTTCCCTTTCCTATCCCATTCTATAAGAACTTCTTGTTGGCCCCAGTGCAATTATTCTCTTTCAGGGACATTTCATAAAATAGAAAAATTTTTGGAGATATGGCACATTATTTCAGCATAAGCATTCATGGGACTAGAGCCTACTTTGTCAGAGGTTGGCTCTACTCCAAGGAAGTATTATTCTAAAATAAACATCTAGATATAGTCAGAGTTGGAAGGGGCCTTATGGGAAATCTAGTCCAAGCCCCTACTCAGTGCAGAAAATCGAAAGCCAGAACATTTCTGACAGATGGCTGTCCAACATCTGTTTGAAAACCTCTAGCCACCCTCTAGATCAGGGGCTCCCAAACTTTTCAAGCCTGTGGGCATTTTTAGCAGTCTGACACAGGGTGGTGGGCACAACCACAAATTGGCTGCCATAGGCGGCAGAGCCAGCCACAAAATGGCTGTTGCATGACATGGAGCCGCACACACAGAGGAAGTCGAGTGTGGGGGGAGAAGATGGGTAATTTATAAAACAGACTGGGAAAGAGAAATGAGAGAGAACCAAACCAACACTGTGGTGGGTAGCTGCCACTGAAACATTGTTTTAATCAGGGCTCTTTTTGTAGAAAATGTCCAGCAGGAACTCATTAGCATAGTAGGCCACACCCAACAGCAGAAACTCATTAATGCATTAGGCCACACCCATGACAGAACAGCTCATTAGCACATTAGGCCACACCCCCATGTTACCAGAAGTGTGATTATCCAGCCACACCCACCTTTTGCTTGTTATTCTGTTTACCTTGTTTGTTGTCAAAACCCAGGGCTTTTTTATAGCAGGAACTCCTTTGCATGTTAGACCACATACCCCTAATGTAGCCAATCCTAATGAGTTTCTGCTGTTGGGTGTGGCTTATTATGCTAATGAGTTCCTGCTGGGTGTGGCCAACTTGGGAGCCAGCCGGAACTCTGTTCCTGTACGTTCCTGCCCAAAAATAGCCCTGGTTTTAATCTGCCTGGACATTTGGTTTGCCTATTCCCAATCAGAAGCCCTGCTGGGCAAATGCCCTACCTGGCTTCACCCAATTTCTAAAAATGCATGGTGGG
Organism: Gekko japonicus; assembly: GCF_001447785.1. Lineage (NCBI taxonomy): Eukaryota > Metazoa > Chordata > Lepidosauria > Squamata > Gekkonidae > Gekko > Gekko japonicus. The sequence continues at coordinate 114,925 of NW_015170292.1, read as the reverse complement.
AACCAGTAGAGGTGTCAGTGGGTAGCACGATACCCATGGATGCAACGTGGGGGAGCTCTGCTCCAGATGACTGATTCCATGGTCAGACCGCTCTTACCATCAGGACGTTTCTAATATTTAATTGAATCCAACCATTATGTAACTTAAGACCATTAGAGCTAGTCTTGGCTTCTGAAGGAGCAGTGGACAGACTAAACATACCCAGTTCCTTCAAACTTGACTCACGGGACTTTATTAACCCACCCGCCATCTTTGTTGTCCTCCTTCTAAAGACTTGTATTAGTCTTTAACTTATTACTGATGATGCCACAAGACTCCTGTGCCTCCAACACTGCAAGAGCTGCTCACCTTAAAATAGAGTTGTCAGCTCCGACTTGGGAAATACCTGGAGATTTTGGGGGGGTGGAGCCTGAGGAGGGTGGGGTTTTAGGATGGGTGGGACTTCAATTGGGTATAATGGTATAGAGCCCACTTTCCAAAGGCCATTTTCTCCAGATGAACTGATCTCTATTGCCTGGAGATCAGTTGTAATCCCAGGAAATCTCCAGCGACCACCTAGAGATTGGCAACCCTACCTAAAAACTGGATATCCCCATGCATACAACCTTACAGGTCCATTCATCATAGAGCCAGGCTTGCCTATAGCTCTCACAGTTGCAAAGCCAGGCATGCAGCCATTTAACGTGCAAAGAGGTCCTCAGAAACACAACCCAAACAATTAAAAAAATATTTTCTGGCAGTCTCCAGGGATGCATTAACATGAGAAACATAACACATGACCCAGTAATAGCTGTGAATACAGCAGCAAAATTCTAACAGCATTTTATGCAATCAGAGCAGGACATTTTACAATCAAGGGAATTGCTTCTAAGATGCCCTGGATCACGTATTATGGTCTCCATGCAAATACATCCCTGGGGACAATTGGAGCACATGGCACAGAGACGGTTTTGCCCATCTAAAAACAATTCTCAAAATGCTCCTGAAAAACTTCATCGGCAGCTCTATGGACATGAACAGCACACTGCTGAGTGGCTTTCATACACCTTCAGTATAACTCTATTTTCCCTGTTGGGGTTCCCTGGTACCGGTCTGGACCCCTAAATTTCCCCTACACACTGAACTATGCATACTGCTTTGCTAGCCTATGTTCACTGAGACATGGCCAGGAAATTCAAGGACTCAGAGGTTCTTCTGAGCTTCCCCTAACATGCTGTTCATCCATTGGTCCCCATGCTGCATGCTACTCTCAGGAAAAGTAGTGGAGCCTGTCAGACCTTCGTATGGAAGGTCTGCCTATTCAGAGCTTGCTTGAGGTGATGACAATGAATCTAGCAAGGCAGTAGCTTGTTGAACAGGCCATCACAAACAGAAGACAATAGGAGTTTTTATATCCCATTCTGGATATGTGCAGGTTGTAGAAGGGGTGAGAAGGATGGTTGGTTCTTTGGAGTAATGGTTAAGAGCGGTGTAGTGGTTAGGAGCTGGTTTGGTGTAGGAGCGCGAACTCGAATCTGGGCAAACAGGTTTGATTCCCCACTCCTCCACATGCAGCTGTTGGGTACCTTGGGCAAGCCACAGTTCTCTCAGAGCTGTTCTCTCAGCCCCACCTACTTCACAGGATGTCTGTTGTGGGGAGAGGAAGGGAAGGAGACCGTAAGCCACTCTGAGATTCCGAGTGAAGGGCAGGTTATAAATCCTCCTTCGCCTCCTCCTCCAGAACAAAGTCTAGCTATCAGAACTGATAAAGTATGTGTGTATTTGTGTATATATACATATATATTCAGGAAGTGAATACTTATGCAATATTCATTCTGCAAATCGTGTTAAATGTTGTATCAGATAGAAAAGTAAAATATGCATATTCAAATATGAATTTTTGGGCAAAGCACCAGGAAAGGAAAACAAAGAAACCAAGCACTTCTAAACAGAGGAGCAGAAGGGCCAGAGGAACAGAATGTCCACGTGCAGATAATCAGAGAAACAATGATGGAACAGAGCTGAAGGAATTCACTTATCCCTACCCATTGGTCGCTCATGCAGTCAGAGAGGGCCCTACAGAAATCAGAGCTGCCTGAAAAGCATCTGGGATGTGCTGCAGTATATTTGAAAAAGTGCTGGTGCCTAGACTCGCAATTGCCTGAAGGGACACACGTTTTTAGTAAGTCATTGTTAAAACACCGACAGCGAATCACCGCTCTGTAGCAAATGGCAAGTCTGAACCATCCAAAGCCCCAACGCACAAGCAGAAAATTAGGTTTAGGATGATTAAATATCCATAATAAAATAAAAGGAGAATGATCAGTCTAATTACAATAAAATGCTTTCCACCCAGAAACTTGCCTCCATTTCTCTCGGGCCCTGACGACAGGCAAACGGTCTTTTTTTGTTCTCAACTAATTCCTTTCAGGGCCTGTTAAGATTCAGGAAAATTGGCCAAAGTTTCAATTCTCAGAATCAATAGCTATACATTCTCTTGAAAGTACATGGCAAAGGTATTTAATTTGTCAACAGCAAAAGTTCAAGCCTAGCATTATGTACTGTCTGCCCAGGCTTTAGCAACTTGTCCAAAGCGTTCTGGAGGTGGGAGAATGGAATTCGCCAACTACCTGGAAGACAGATAGAGAGGAGAAAGAGTTCATTAGCCCCTTAAAGACCAGGGGTGGCCAAACTGTGTTCCCTTCCCTGGGTAGGCTTGAGGTGTGTGAGGGGGTGGGGAGCAGGGAAAGAAAGCAACTTTAACTTTAAATGCATTCTCAAAGTGCCCCCCCAACATCGGCTGGCTTGGAGAAGGCAGATGTCTCTAAATCCCTTCTCCAAGTCAAGCTGTCATGGCGGCGGGGGGGGGGGGCTTGGAGAACACATTTAAATTAAAGGTGTTCTTCAAGCCCCTGCCCTGTGGCCTCATCCGCCAGTTTGGAGAAGGCATTTGTCTCTTTAAATCCCTTCTCCAAGTCAATCCAATTTCTCTCTTCCCCTCCCTCCCCATCTATTTGCGTTCTTTCCACCTCTTTCTTTCCACCTTTCTTTCTCTCTCGTTCTCCCTTCCTTTCTTTCTCTCTTTCTCTCTCTTCCTTCCTCCCCCTCCCTCATCTATTTTCTTTCTTTTTTCTCTCTCTCTCTTTCCCCCTCCCTCCCCAAACCTGAACTAATGGGGGGGGAGGGGAATTCTGTGTCCTCAACTCAACTATCATATGCCCTGAGGACCTTAAGTTTCTTTTTAGGGCCTCAGTGGTTTCTCTGCAGCACAAGCTGATAATTATTGTTGTGGGCTTCTGATCCCCAGTTCCACTATATCCCAACCTTGGTGATATACAGAGACTGGGAGACTGATGAGAGGCCATCTCCTAGCTAATCCCTTCCCCCAAAGCTGCAGATCAGAAACCCATGGCTGATCGGCAACTGTCAGCTTGGGCTGCAGAGAACAGAATCAGGTTTCTTTTGCTCTCCCCAGCCCTGTTCTCTGCAACCCAGACTAACAGCTTGGGGTGGGGAGAAAAATACAACTCGATTCTGTTATCTGCAGCCCAAACTAACAGAGATCAGCTATAGGTTTGTGATCAGCCCCAACCACTGCATCTCAGCAAGGATGGCACATAGCTACGGTGAGCTCTACAATTGGCAAACCAGCATCCCTTGGTGGTCTCCGGCCCCAGGGATGTCTGTTTTTCCTCAACTAGGGCCAGGATATTTTTGGCCCTGGCCCCTACCTGGTGGAATGAGCTCCCTTATGAGACCAGGGCCCTGCGGGACCTTTTGCAGGTCTGCAGGGCCTGCAAGACGGAGCTCTTTCACCAGGCTTTTAGCTGAGGCAGCGGGTGTCCCCCCTCTATTGGGCCTCTCCTCCATTGACCCAGATCTGAACTATCTGGAAACCCAATCTGTGGGAGACCTCATCTGTTGAGGCTCTAGTCAGCAATATAGGAATTATTATCTGTATTTTATATGATGTATGTAATGATTCCTTGTTTTATGTGTGTGTGTGTCTCTTTAAAAGTTTGGTTGCATGGCTGTGGTAAGTAGACTAGAGTGGTTGAGAGAAGCAAGTGTGGTATGATTGGTGGATGACAGAGAGGGGGAGGGGGTTTGGAAGTGAGAATGAGTGGATATGTCTGTATGTCAGTCAGAGGTTACAGTTACAGTTTTGACAGTTGATAAGTTCAGTTAGTTCTGTGTGGGGAATGAGTGAGACAAGCAGTTAGTTCTGGGTATGAAGGAAGTTAGAAGCAGTCCTGTATGGAAAAGTTAGCTCAGTGAGAAACAGAAGGAAAGCTGAGAGAATAGGAAAAAGTAAATGAACGTTTAATTGAAGACAAGTTATAAGAAAGGCTGTATGTCCTGATAAACTGGAGAGAAACAGTGAAAATACATGACCTTGAGTTAAAGTGTTACAAAGTTACCTGAAAGATCCCTGTCAGTAAGGGAGCATATTGTGTGTGATACACCAAGCAATGGTTCATTTATTACACATTACTAGATACCTTGTTCTACCCTTTTGTTTATGAATTATTTCAATAAATCCTTTTATTCAAATATACCAGCTCTGAAAGAAATACTTCCTCAGGACCACATAGTTCCTCATAAGCCTTGTATTCGGTCTACGTAACCAGCAAGAGCAGAAGTAAAAGTATAAAGGTTTGGAAAGCCTTAAATTTCCTGGTGGCAGCCGTATATACATAGTAAAATAAAATAAGGGAAACCAGTCCTCCAGAATAAGGAGGTTGTCACAATGTATTTTTACTTTCGCCAGGCTTTTAGCTGAGGCAGCGGGCGTCCCCCCTCTATTGGGCCTCTCCTCCATTGACCCAGATCTGAACTATCTGGAAACCCAATCTGTGGGAGACCTCATCTGTTGAGGCTCTAGTCAGCAATATAGGAATTATTATCTGTATTTTATATGATGTATGTAATGATTCCTTGTTTTATGTGTGTGTGTGTCTCTTTAAAAGTTTGGTTGCATGGCTGTGGTAAGTAGACTAGAGTGGTTGAGAGAAGCAAGTGTGGTATGATTGGTGGATGACAGAGAGGGGGAGGGGGTTTGGAAGTGAGAATGAGTGGATATGTCTGTATGTCAGTCAGAGGTTACAGTTACAGTTTTGACAGTTGATAAGTTCAGTTAGTTCTGTGTGGGGAATGAGTGAGACAAGCAGTTAGTTCTGGGTATGAAGGAAGTTAGATTGCTCTCTGCAGCCCTGTTCTCTGCAACCCAGACTAACAGCTTGGGGTGGGGAGAAAAATACAACCCGATTCTGTTCTCTGCAGCCCAGAGATCAGCTATGGGTTTCTGATCAGCCCCAACCACTGCATCTCAGCAAGGATGACACATAGCTACGGTGAGCTCTACAAACCAGCATCCCCTGGGGGTCTCCGGCCCCAGGGACATCTGTTTTGCCTCAACTAGGGCCAGGACATTTTTGGCCCTGGCCCCTACCTGGTGGAATGAGCTCCCTTATGAGATCAGGGCCCTGCGGGACCTTTTTACTTCCTCAGGACCACATAGTTCCTCATAAGCCTTGTATTCGGTCTACGTAACCAGCAAGAGCAGAAGTAAAAGTATAAAGGTTTGGAAAGCCTTAAATTTCCTGGTGGCAGCCGTATATACATAGTAAAATAAAATAAGGGAAACCAGTCCTCCAGAATAAGGAGGTTGTCACAATGTATTTTTACTTTCGCCAGGCTTTTAGCTGAGGCAGCGGGCGTCCCCCCTCTATTGGGCCTCTCCTCCATTGACCCAGATCTGAACTATCTGGAAACCCAATCTGTGGGAGACCTCATCTGTTGAGGCTCTAGTTCGCAATATAGGAATTATTATCTGTATTTTATATGATGTATTTTAATTGGTTTTAACTGTTTCGGGTATACTAAGGCTCCCTCTAAGCTGTGGAGTTGTGTGAGCAAACATTCTCCTTTGTGAGCTACTGGCATTAAAGTTGTGAGTGAGCGATTGGGCTACGGCATAAATCAGTTTGCTCTGGAGCCCTCCTTCCTGAGTGAAGACAAAAATGTGTGAGCCAGAGGCCAAAAAAGTATGAGCTAGCTCACACTAACTCAGCTTAGCGGAAACATGGAACCCACTCCGAGCCTGCTATGCGTGGAGGGCAAAATACAATTCTAATAAAATAAAATAAATAGCAGACTTGGAAATCAGAAGCCCACAGAAGATCTCCAACTTTGCTGTACCCTAGTCTTGTTAGGACACAATGCTTTTTGGAGGGGAAACAAAACCCACTCTCAGCTAAGCATCTGATACCCTGATAGGGTTGCCAATCTCCAGGTGAGCCCTGGGATCTCCCTCTTTTAAAACTAATCTCCAGAGATCAGCTCCCCTGGAGGAACTGGCTGCTTTGAAGGGTGAACTCTATGGCATTGTATCATGCTGAGGTCCCTCCCCTCTGGGATTCACCCTCAAAGTCTCGAGGTATTTCCCAACTCTGGACTGGCAACCCTAAGCTCTGGCAGCAAACTTTACTCAGCAGGAGATGAGAAGCCAACTCCCACCTGATGAGATATCAGCTGGAAGTTGGCTTCAGAGGTTTCTCCCTAGCCTGTCCTTGCCAAATAGACATGATTATGTTGCAGGCAGCTGGCCAATAAATCAGCTGTCTGATTGCAATTGGCTAACGGGTCACAGAGCGAACCAATGGTGTTCAGGCATCACACCTTGTAAACTAGGATTGGAGAGACTGGGTTCAAATCCCCATCTATCCACAAATCTCCCTCAGGCTAACCTAACTTACATATTTGCTGTAGCATAACATGGGAAGCGGAGATCCACACACATCACTCGGAGCTTCTTGGAGGATGGGTACGATTTTTTTAAAAAAATCTACCAGACTTCTAAGGAGAATATCGACGCTGATTAGTTTCAGCAAAATGGCATCACGAGGGACAGGCATTTTGTGCAGCATAAGTCAGACTTACAGCATGGCGACGTAACAGATATGATTTCTCTTTAAGGTGTATTATGCAGAATGCATCGCTAGAGAGGCAGGAAGGCACGCGGAATTGTCCTTGATGGATACACACTAATCCAGCATTACAGGACAGCTGAAAATCCCACACATGTGGATACGCTATTGCAAATACTGAGCTGTGTAATAAAGACTTACGGCTTGCCAAACAGAATGGAGAAGATTGTTCATTTTAAAGATTTATACTGCAAACCACCAATGGCAATCGGGTAATTTTTGCAGAGGGGAGGGGCCATCTGATCCAATGCCCTTGCTGAGAAGGCCAGCGTGGTATGTGCTCTGGAAACTTATCTAGCCAATTACCTTTCCGGTACATTTTTTATGGCAAAGTCAAGTTTATTTGGCACTAGCTAAAAATCAGCTCTCTCTAAAGTGTTCTCTTAAAGATCACCAAGCATTTTTTTATTAGTCAAATGCATTTGCAGTGCCAAAGAAATTCATAATTCCAGCTCTCTCCCCCACTTAAAGTAGGCAAGTGACAAATAGTTCTATTACCTCATTTCTTTCTTGCTTCATTTGACTAAACAAATGCCCTAGAGAAGGAACACTTACTTGCACCGAAAATATTAATCCATCTTTTAAAAAGAGCTCTTCAATAATCTTCCTAATTTCCCAGTGCCTGTGTCACAGATGACTGTCCCCCTACACTGTTCTGTTTGTCCCAAAATGCATCATTCTGTCCTTTGTGTGAGCTGCCGCAACACAATCAAATGAATGGAAAACAAATGCTTATTTTGACCACTGAACAATCTGCCATTGTATCCCTGTGTTTCAGTCACTCGCCATTGTCTGTATTTTTTAAAACTGCCTTAGATTTAGCCAATCTGGCCACACCAATCCATGGTTTTTAACCTCCAGATGGACTACTGCAGCCTGCTGTACATGGGGCTAGCCTGGAAGACAACCCAGAACTGCAATGAGTTCAGCTTGTGGCAGACCAATTAATGCCATGGGCTAACCGATGGGAATGCATCTCACCTGTTTAACAGCTGCATTGACTGCTTGTTTGGTTCCAAGCTCGATTCAAGGTTCTGGTGATGACTCGTAAAGCCTGTAATTGCCTAGGAACATCTTTTCTCACAAGCCCCCATATGGCAGTTACAGCTCTCTAGTTGCCACCTTTTGGTTGTTCCTCAGCTGAATGGCTAACCACTTCGCACCCACAAGAGCCTGGTCTTATTCAATAGCCAATTCCCGTTTGTTGGACAAGAGGTGAGGGGACCCACCTTGTTGAACAGGAGGCGACGGAAGCCCACCTTTATAAGTTATTGAGTGCTGTAAGGAGATACTTTTTCTAGGGCTTTTATTGGGATTAGAACTGTAGGCTTTTTCTTGGGTTCATGTGTGGGGGTGGTTAATGAAGATTTATTGTATGGTTTTGGTTTTAATGAGAATTGTAAACCATCTTGTTCCAAAAGAGAAAAGCAGGGTAGGAATATTTTAATACACACATACAAAATTCATGTATGCTGCTAGCATCCCAAAGGGACTGCGGTGGCCTGTGAGGAGATGCAGGTGTGAATGGGTCATCTCGCTTTGAATACGACAGTTTGAGCTTTCACACAACTGTACATATAGCGTTCTTCAATGGGATGAGCTGACCATATTCACTCTATGGCATTGTATCATGCTGAGGTCCCTCCCCTCCGGGATCCACCCTCAAAGTCTCGAGGTATTTCCCAACCCAGGACTGGCAACCCTAAGCTCTGGCAGCAAACTTTACTCAGCAGGAGATGAGAAGCCAACTCCCACCTGATGAGATATCAGCTGGAAGTTGGCTTCAGAGGGTTCTCCCTAGCCTGTCCTTGCCAAATAGACATGATTATGTTGCAGGCAGCTGGCCAATAAATCAGCTGTCTGATTGCAATTGGCTAACGGGTCACAGAGCGAACCAATGGTGTTCAGGCATCACACCTTGTAAACTAGGATTGGAGAGACTGGGTTCAAATCCCCATCTATCCACAAATCTCCCTCAGGCTAACCTAACTTACAAGTTTGCTGCTAGCATAACATGGGGAGCAGAGATCCACACACATCACTCGGAGCTTCTTGGAGGATGGGTACGATTTTAAAAAATATATATATCAGACTTCTAAGGAGAATATTGACGCTGATTAGTTTCAGCAAAATGGCATCACGAGGGACAGGCATTTTGTGCAGCATAAGTCAGACTTACAGCATGGCGACGTAACAGATATGATTTCTCTTTAAGGTGTATTATGCAGAATGCATCGCTAGAGAGGCAGGAAGGCACGCGGAATTGTCCTTGATGGATACACACTAATCCAGCATTACAGGACAGCTGAAAATCCCACACATGTGGATACGCTATTGCAAATACTGAGCTGTGTAATAAAGACTTACGGCTTGCCAAACAGAATGGAGAAGATTGTTCATTTTAAAGATTTATACTGCAAACCACCAATGGCAATCGGGTAATTTTTGCAGAGGGGAGGGGCCATCTGATCCAATGCCCTTGCTGAGAAGGCCAGCGTGGTATGTGCTCTGGAAACTTATCTAGCCAATTACCTTTCCGGTACATTTTTTATGGCAAAGTCAAGTTTATTTGGCACTAGCTAAAAATCAGCTCTCTCTAAAGTGTTCTCTTAAAGATCACCAAGCATTTTTTTTATTAGTCAAATGCATTTGCAGTGCCAAAGAAATTCATAATTCCAGCTCTCTCCCCCACTTAAAGTAGGCAAGTGACAAATAGTTCTATTACCTCATTTCTTTCTTGCTTCATTTGACTAAACAAATGCCCTAGAGAAGGAACACTTACTTGCACCGAAAATATTAATCCATCTTTTAAAAAGAGCTCTTCAATAATCTTCCTAATTTCCCAGTGCCTGTGTCACAGATGACTGTCCCCCTACACTGTTCTGTTTGTCCCAAAATGCATCATTCTGTCCTTTGTGTGAGCTGCCGCAACACAATCAAATGAATGGAAAACAAATGCTTATTTTGACCACTGAACAATCTGCCATTGTATCCCTGTGTTTCAGTCACTCGCCATTGTCTGTATTTTTTAAAACTGCCTTAGATTTAGCCAATCTGGCCACACCAATCCATGGTTTTTAACCTCCAGATGGACTACTGCAGCCTGCTGTACATGGGGCTAGCCTGGAAGACAACCCAGAACTGCAATGAGTTCAGCTTGTGGCAGACCAATTAATGCCATGGGCTAACCGATGGGAATGCATCTCAACTGTTTGACAGCTGCATTGACTGCTTGTTTGGTTCCAAGCTCAATTCAAGGTTCTGGTGATAACTCGTAAAGCCTGTAATTGCCTAGGACCATCTTTTCTCACAAGCCCCCATATGCCAGTTATAGCCACCTTTTGGTTGTTCCTCAGCTTAATGGCTAACCACTTCGCACCCACAAGAGCCTGGTCTTATTCAGTAGCCAGTTCAACAAACGGGGACCCACCTTGTTGAACAGGAGGCAACGGAAGCCCACCTTTATAAGTTATTAAGTCAGTGCTGTAAGGAGATACTTTTTCCAGGGCTTTTATTGGGATTAGAACTGTAGGCTTTTTCTTGGGTTCATGTGTGGGGGTGGTTAATGAAGGTTTATTGTATGGTTTTGGTTTTAATTAGAATTGTAAACCATCCTGTTCCAAAATAGAAAAGCAGGGTAGGAATATTTTAATACACGCATACAAAATTCATGTATGCTGCTAGCATCCCAAAGGGACTGCGGTGGCCTGTGAGGAGATGCAGGTGTGAATGGGTCATCTCGCTTTGAATACGACAGTTTGAGCTTTCACACAACTGTACATATAGCGTTCTTCAATGGGATGAGCTGACCATATTCGGCTGCCAATCAGCTGGTATATAATCCAGTGTGTGCATCAGACTGGCCCTAAAAATTCATCAGTGCAGTATGTACAATAGAGACCTGGGGAGATCCTAGAGTGGTGTGGATGCTGTGGTGTCATATCCAGCTGTTCAGCCATAAGTGACATCACAACAGTCTCACTACTCTGGCAACCGTAGCTCCATTGCTTTAGAATGCAAGTTGGGGGGGGGGAGTTACATGACTAGATGGAGGAACACTTCATGCACAAATAAAACTAAAATATGGTAGAGAAAACTAGCCTAGGCTAGAAACCATCTCCTCTACACTTTTGTTTCCTTTGTAGAAATTCATTTAATCATGTGAGCCCCCATCTCTAGTCTGAAACTCAGATTAGGATTACCAACGCTTGCAGAACACAAACTCTAGTAAGGGGCAAATCCCACTTGGAGGTGGAACTTTACCCAAGGTCTCCCCACCAAACAGGGTTATATGGTGGAGACCATGCACCCAGGGCAGAGCTAAGAGATAAAAGTTCAGAGCCAACAGGGGGAAAAAAGAAATCTTTCCATCTAAGGTTCACAACTATTCTACATGTTTACGAGTCACACCAAGCAATACACCCGTACATAACAGCCCATCACAGATAATCCTGCCACAACCCAGATTCCTATTTTACCACATGCATAAAACAAGAACTAAAAAGGCATATTAACTTCAACACATGTAATGTTTGCTAGAAGTGCACAATGTTTGAATAGTGCACAACAGGTACATTTTCTAGTGAAAACACATCTTTCACAAAATCTGAACAAATCTGGACCAAACCCAGGGGTCATTTCGTAGAAAAAAAGCTAGGGGGACTCATTAGCATAACTCATTAGCATATGCCACACCCCCTGACATCACCGGAAGTGTGTCCTCCCCACAGCCGGCAGCGACCTCCAGCGGGCACCAGCAGGGAGCTCCAGGCCCCGCCCTCCCGCACCTCACCCAGGGGGATGGCGTCCCCCCGCGTCCCCCCCAAATGACCCCTGACCAAACCCATAACTTCACCCTTAGTTTACACCCCACCTTTCTTTCCAGGGGGGACCCAGAATGCCTCATATCATTCTCCTCTCTTCCATTTTATCCCCACAGCCTTATGAGGTACATTATGCTGACTGTGTGTGACTAGCCCAAGGTCTCCCAGGCAGCATCTGTGGCAGAGTGGGGATTTGAACATGGGCCTCCCAGATCCTAGTTTGATACTCTGACCACTATACCACATGGGCTTTGTTTGTTCTACAAATGTACGTGGTGTATCGTATTTGAGCTTGTTACAAATACTATGCATTTGCTGTTAAGAGGGCCATTACAGTGCTCAGTTTAATGTATCATGGAAGCGAAGATGGCTGACAAGTTTACAAAGAAAAGGAGTTCTGTGGCACCCTGAAGACTAACACTTTCTTAGTGGCGAGGATTCACAAAGCTGAGTCCACTTTTCAGACAGAATATTTGCAGATTAAAGAAGAAGAAGAGATTGGATTTATACCCTGCCCTTCACTACCCAAAGGTGTCTCAGAGCAGCTTACAAACTCCTTTCCCTTCCCCTCCCCGCAACAGACACCCTGTGAGGTAGGTGGGGCTGAGAGAGCTCTGACAGAAATGGCTCTTTTTCAAGGACAGTTCTTATCAGAACTACAGCTTGCCCAAGGTCATCCAGCCAGGTGCAAGTGGAGGAGTGGGGAATCAAACCCGGTTCTCTCAGATTAGAGTCTGCGCACTTAACCACTACACCAAACTGGAGGAAGGAAGAAGTTAGTGGTAGAGCACATGGTTTGCATGCAAAGAAGTTCAGTCTCTGGTGTTTCCTGGTATAAGAACATAAGAAGAGCCCTGCTGGATCAGACTCATGGTCCATCTAGTCCAGCATCCTGTCTCACACAGTGGCCAACCAGCTCCTCTGAACAGCTAACAACAGGACATAGAGGCTGAGGCCTTCCCCTGATGCTGCCTCCTGGCTCTGGGATTCAGATGCTTAGTCCCTCTGAATGCGGAGGCTCCCCTCAGTCACCATGGCTAGGAGCCATTGATAGACTTATCCTCCATTAATCTATCCCATCTCCTTTTAAAGCTGTTTATTCCTGTGGCCATATAGGGTCACCAGGTCCCCTCTGTCCACTGGCAGGGGATGGGGGGTTAGGGTTGCCAGCGCCAGGTTTGGAAACTCCTGGAGATTTGGGAATGGAGCCCGGGGGAGGCAGGGACCTCAGCTGGGTACAAAGCCATAGATTCTACCCTCCAAAGCATCCATTTTCTCCAGGGGAACTGATCTCTGTTGTCTGGAGATAACCTGTAATTCCAGGGGATCCCCAGGTCCCACACCATCCCTAGGCCATCATTACATCCTCCGGGGGTGTATAGTCTTTGGTACCACCGCTGTGAATGAACTGTAGTTGCAACAAACCGTGCAACAAATTCCTTTTCTCTAAAAGGCACTGGACAGTAAAATGTCAGATTCTCTCCTATTCCCTCCATTACATGAAGAACTATCCAGTAGTGGAAATACCAGGCTTGCCAGTGAAAATCTAGACAAAATCGTCTGGCCCTCCCTGGTCCAAAGGAAGCCAGATTGACATCAACTAGGACCAGGGTGTTTTCTTTAGTAGCGCCGGTTTACTGGAACAAGCTCCCTGGTGAGATCAGGGCCCTGCGCAGAGGTCATTTTGGGGGGGATCGTGGAAGATCGCAGTTCCCCGGTGAGGTACGGGGGGCAGGGCACATAACGAAGCCCCGCCCCCTGCTTTCGGCCGCCCCGCTTCTGGCCCTCATTCAGCCAGGAGGAGGCAGGAGAAGAGGGAGGGTAAGTTGCCTTGCCCTCCCGCCGGCCTTGCAGGTCCACTGCCGGGCCCCTCATGGGGCTCAGCAGTGGAGCTGCAAGGCGGCGGTGGCGACCGGGACCGTTGGGGGCAGGGTGTGTGGCCTTATGACACACGTCCGATGATGTCAGGGGGTGTGGCCATATGACACACTTCTGGTGATGTCAGGGGGTGTGGCATATGCTAATGAGTTATGCTAATGAGTTCCCCTAGCTCTTTTTCTACGAAACGACCCCTGGCCCTGCGGGACCTCTCACAGTTCCGCAGGGCTGTGAAAATGGAGCTTTTCTGGCAGGCCTTCCGATAACCTCTGGGCCAACCTAGAGCTGAAGCTTTCCAGAGCAGTAGTACAGTTGGCAGCATGTGAACGCACTTTACTCAGAGAACCGCCATCGATAATAATGGTTTTACATTGTGTTATGCAGTGTTTTAGATATCTTTGTATTTAATATATATTGTTTTACTGGTTTTATGTGAGCCGCCCTGAGCCTGCTTTGGCAGGGAGGGCGAGGTAAAATCCGAAATAATAAAATAAATAAACAAACAAATAAACTGTAACTCAGATTCAAGATCACAAACAAGACACAGATTTACTGCATCAGTGAGAACTAAGACATTTCCAGGAAGGCAGAGGTCATTTCGGGGGGGGGGGTCGCAGGGGATCGCAGTTCCCCCGGGTGGGGTATGGGGGGGGGTGTACTTGGCGATCTGCCATCTAGAATCATTTGCATAACCAAGCCTTAAGAATTAGATGCTTGAGAGAGCTATCAGGAGGGAAATGCTTGAGAGCAATTGAGTTCTCTCCAGTTTCCTGCCCTTGTACAATGGAGAAACTTCATGGAATGAATGTAGGGGTTTTGTAGCCCCAAGACTCTCAATAGTGTGATGTAGCCCGTTTCTGCACAAGCTAGGATTTCAAGCCTGGGCCATCTTAGGTGTCTTCCTACTCTCAATCTTAAAACACCAGGACTTGGATCCAATACCTTTGCTCTATGCACACTTCTCTCCACACATTGGGGAGGCAGCCTCTGATTTACAGCTTGCTTCCTCTGACGCTAGGTACTTAACATTTATGCAATTTCAGGATTTTTCAGTGAGCCACAAACTGCCCTGCATGCAGAGTTGCCAAACTCCAAGTGGTACAAGCCACCAACAAACAAACAAACCAACAAAAATCCTTTACAAAAGTATTGGACAACAAATAGTGTCTAATACTTTTGTACAGTTGTGTGTGTGTGGGGGGGGTTTGGTGGCTTGCATACTTGCATACACTGTATATCCGTTGGCAGTTGATTCTAACCTCCAAGGGGTGGCTGGAGATCTTGTGGGATTTCAACTAATCTCCAGGGTGACATAGATCAGTTCACCTGGAGGAAATGGTCACTTTGGAAGGTGGACTCTGGGGCATTATATCCCATTGAAGTCCCTTCTTCCCTCCCAAGCCCCACCCTTCTCAGGCTCCACCCCCACAATCTCCAGGTATTTCCCAACCTGGAGCTGGCAACCCTACCTTTATGAGAGGAAATAAACTCCACAGTGGAGGACTACTTTCATAATACCTGTGTCAGAAGTGTGTGAGGAGCAAAGGTATAAGATCCAAGCCCAGAGGTACAAACTGTCCCAGTGGACTACAAGGCCTCCACATTGCTTCATAATGCCTATGGTAAGTGGACACAAAGTTGTGTCCATCTGCTCTTTCACTTTTGGTCTTCAAGGTCTTACCTGAGAGAATCAAGTAGAAAGCCTGTCTGGTGGATTGGTGTTCATTGTTATTCGTCATTAGAATAATACATATAATACATAGGTAAAGGTAAAGGTTCCCTTGCTCGAAAGCCAGTCGAATCCGACTCTAGGGTTGCGGTACTCATCTCTGTTTCAAAGCCGAAGAGCCAGCGCTGTCCAAAGACATTTCCGTGGTCATGTGGCCAGCATGACTGAACACCAAGGCGCATAGAACGCTGTTACCTTCCCATTGAAGTGGTACCTATTTACTTGCAATTTCTTCCTTTCGAACTGCTAGGTTGGCAGGAGCTGGAACTAGAGACGGGAGCTCACTCCGTCATGCGGCACACTCGGGTCTCGAACTGCTGAACTACTGACCTTCCACAGCCTGCAGTTCAGCATCTTAACCACTTGAGCCAACACAGCTATACTAAGCTATACTAATACTAAGCTACCGTATATAATGGTGGGAAGGCAGCATGGTATAGCCCAGTCTTTGAAGCTAAGCAGGGTTGGTACTTGGATGGGAAGTACCAAGGAAGACTCTGCAGGGGAAGGCAATGGCAAACCACCTCTGCCTCATTGGCCTTGAAAGACCATTGTTGGGGTCACCCAATGCCTCAATGGCCTTGAAAGACCATTGTTGGGGTCACCATAAGCCATTTGCAACTTGACAGCACTTATATACATAAACTATATAGTACAGTTATTATATTATATTGATATACAATGTACTTTGATACCATATACTTAAATGAACTGTTCTGTACCAACGGCATTTGAGGGATGTACAGGAGGAGTGCCTCAAGACAATGTTTTGCTCCAGCCCTGTAGAAAACACTTTTAAAAATGCATCATAAGCATTTTAAAACTAGCTGATCCCCAGACTGCTCTTGCCAACTCCAGCTTCGGAAATTTCAAGGTAGCACCGGAAGATGGGGCAGTTTAGAGAGTGGTAGGGTCTCAGCACAGCAGGGATGCAATGCCATAGAGTCTGCCCTCTGGAGCAGCCATTTCCTCCATAGTCTGGAGCGCAGCTGTAAATTCAGGAAAATTTGGTTGGTAAACCTGAATAATTCACATAACATTTCAACCGGGGCTGTTCCTCTCTGCTGAGTTTTCACTGCCCTGATGACACCTGCCTGTTTGACTCAAGATATTGTTTCCTCCTAAATCCGGGTGCTCATTTCCAAGGTGACTGATGTGCCATGAACAAATATCTTCTTATTCTACAGCCAAGTTCTGCCTCCAATTGGTTTTCCTTCAACCACAACAATTATTTTCCAAGTGCTCGATTATCACAGCTTTTTGTCTCTTTCATTGCAGAGCTATTATCTCAAACTGTACTGGGCTTGAGAGCTCCATGCTTCATGTTCGCCCTGCAGCATGAGTAAGCTAAATTACAATATCGGGTTAAAGCTGACCTTACTAGAATTAGCTCTGTATGGCAATTGTTTTTAGCAGTTGTCCTGCTGTTACATAAAACGCCTTATACCGCCTGCGTTTTTTGGTTCAGATGTGTCAGCTGGCCTTTAGGAATGCCCAGTTTGAGACTCTTCTTCCTTGTGAAACATCAAACATTTTTAAGTGAAATATAAGCTACAATCTTCTTCAGTATTGCAATTCTCTTGTAGTCACAACATCAAAACAGTCATATTCAAGCAAAATGGTTGGTTCCTAACACTATCTCATGTGACAGTAACCCAGGAACGGAACCTGAGGGGAAGTTATGCTGGGGGTGGAGTCAGTGTGAGGGGAAGTTATGCTGGGGGTGGAGTCGAGATAGGGGCTGGACTAGATCTCCAAGACTTCCAACATGTAAAGTAGATGAGTTCTAGGACACAGATTGCAGGTGGTGTAATGCAGCTCCTGCCTCATATAGCTGAATCACAAAAGGCAGTTTTTCCTCCTAACCCAACAAATTACAACCATCATTCTTTTACGTTCCCTTATGTTGGTGAAAAGCTACTGCAAGTTTCTAGGGAGGAAACAGCATTTTGCATCTGCCCCGTTTTTCTTCTGTAGAATTACAGCAGCATCCATGTGATTCCCAGGTGAACTATCCCCTAGACCTTGGCCAAACCTAGTCCACCTTTGCTTTAGCAAGTTTGTCATATCATGTATCTTCAGAACATTCCAGAAATTTTGGGGGCCAATGTTACAGTGGAAGCAAACCCTGTACTAAGTTCTGAGTGGCCAGGTCTTCACCAAAAAGGAAAAGACAATGGTATTTCACCCAGTTACAAAAAAAAAAACCATTTCGTTTACTCAGCTACAGTTTGGTTTGCAAACCCCATGTCAGCAAGCCCTAGGAGACTGAGCAGGGGATGGGGAGGACTGGGAGAGTTGCTGGTGCAGCAACGTCACTTCTGGGTGATCACCATAATAGCAACGCTCTAGGAATCCCCTCTCAGTCCCTGCGGAAGAGACCATAGAGACTGTGGAAATTCGGAAAGTGTTGCAGTGACCAGAAGTGACATCATCACATCTTGCAACATCATCCCCCATTTTTCTCCACTGCTCAATTGCCCAACAGCAGGCAGGGGGTGGGAGGTCACCCACCATGAGCAGGCAAGTGGCAGCCCTAACTTCAGTGTTGTCTTGCTACCTTCAGTCTTGCCAAGTTAAGTAATCCTGAGGTATCCATACCCCACTAAACCCATGCGCATAGTTGGCAGGTCAGGAAACCACCACTTGTTCTTGTCCCTCACTGCATCCAGTCATGAAAAATTCCATAGTGTTAAAGTAAAACTTGCCCAGCTCTTTTGTTGAAAATCCTAAAAGCCAAGCAGTTCACAGCAGTGGAGGGAAGGAAGAACTGCTATTTGTTACAGTTCCGCAGGGCCTGTAAGACGGAGCTCTTCCGCCAGGCTTCCGAATAGGAGCTGCTGCCGCCGCCACCACCACCAACGGGTGATTGAAGAGCAGTACCGCTGGGTTGGGCTTACTGGCCACCCGAACATCATAGCCTACAGCATCCTCCTTTTTGACCACAATGAGATGTGCAATAGGGAGCGAGTATGTTAGTCGCGATGGATCCGTGGGAGCTGCCCACTATGTTTAAATTGTTCTTAACTGTATTTTATAGCACCATGTGCCTTAATTGTTTTTAACTGTGGTATTGTATTCCACCTTGTATTTGTAAGCCGCCCTGAGCCCGCGTGTGGGGAGGGCGGGGTATAGATGGAATAAAATAAATAAATAAAATAAATAAATAAATTTGTTTCTACTTATTTCAATAAAAATTATATGCTGCCTTTCTACCACTATGTTTTTGATATATTAATCCCTTTCCTTTTATGCTAGTTTCCTGTGCTTTTTCCTCCCCATCCAGTTCTTTGGGGGGAAATAGCCACTAAGAAAGTACATCGTTACAAAGCTGTGAATCAAGCAAGCCCCGCAGTGGCCTCTCCTTAACTGCCTGCTTGGTTTTGATGCTCTCCACCTGATGCCGCCTATTGGCAGGGAGCTCCTGAAGAACTCTGAACAGGAACAGCAAGGCTGCCCTCCCAAGGCACATACAACATGTAGATAAGCTCTCCATCATCCAGTGCATCACAAAACACCTTTTATTTTGTTGCGATCTTTCTGCCAAACAACTTCTTTCAGTGAGCCAGTGACCTCAACTCCTACATTGGGGGGCGGGGAGATGGTAGCTTCTCTCTGTTCATTCTAAGAGAGAACCAATTATAGCCATTTTGACTTTATAGTATATTGACTTTCCCAACTTGCCATACTAGGAAGTGCAGGAATTTGGCCTCTTAACAAGAGCAGTTCCACATTCAATTGTCTGTTCAGTCTGGCTCTTGGCAGCAATCCATTCAGTCCAAGGTTTCCTTCAGATATTCGTTTTGTGCTTATAGTAAAGTTACCAGGTGGTTACGTACCTTCTCTGTGACCTTCTCTTCATGACACTCAATTGTTGTTCTTATTCCTTAAGCTGTCACTGTCATCTGTCAGCTTCACTTTCATTGTTGTTGAGGATTGTTGTTACAACATTTTGACACACACACAATTTTTACACAACTGTTATGCAACTGAGGCAAAAACACCAAAAACATAATCCCAATGAGGAAAAGGCGGGGTGTACAAAAAGAGAAAGTGATATAAAAATAAAGATGTATGATGTTTATTTCTCACAAAGGAGAAACAAAATCAAATTGGGGATATTCTAATTACATCAGACATCTCCAATTCACTTGTTCCACACCATTCATGATTTCATAAGCCATTATTGCACCACAAAATCATTCCTTATCATTATTAGGCCATAGTGGACGTCCAGACGCTTCTACGAACCTTAATAGCAAGACATGAAGGTAATGTCCATTCCCTGTTAGTCAACAACATCTTGTACACCAAAGGCACACTGTCCTTGGATATGAAGGTACCCTTTATTTGCCAATAGGTGCTGATATAGCTATCCTCCATGAATTTGTCTAATGTCCCCTTTAGTAACTTCTCTTTACTCCTCTTCACTCCTCCTCTCTAAAAAAAATAAAAGTTCCATTGTCTCATTTCTTTTAAATTTGCCAAAGTGAGTATATCTTGATTTGCCTTTCATTCAGGTTGTCATTTAGTGGCCACAATATTCAGAGGACTTGGCAATGGATTGACAGTTTCATTGGCACGATCACCCATAAACTTGTGTTTTGCATCACTGCCTTAATGGCAAAGGAGGGTTGAGAGGAAATGTGCAAATGCAGACATATGTGCACCAAGGGAGCTGGGCCCAATAAACTGGAGCCAATAGCGCTTAGAGCAGCTAGGTCTGCCCATAGTGGTTAAGGTCAGATATCTCAGCAATATATGGTTATGCACCCTAGCAAGTGGAAGAGGCACATACAAGTGTTCCAGATGGGTAAAATCTTGGTTTGATCCTAGTGACTGAGCCAGGACTTTTATCTCCTGATTTTTGTTGAAAGGGTGACTAAGAAGAGATAGGGCTGAAAGAGTAGGGACTGAGCACAATCTTTGCATAGAAAAGATATAGAGCCAGTAGTATAGTGGTTAGAATGTCAGACTAGGATGCTGGGAGACCCAGGTTCAAAAAATCACTGAGTATAAAATGGAGATGGGAAGAATATATTGTAAGACACTTTAGGTCCTCATTGGGGAGAGCAGTCAGTGGGGTATAAATAAACACACACATACACTCTTACTCTTTTGGATGTCAGGTACCAAGTGTTGGGGGAAATCCTTCTCTGCTTGAGACAATATTGAGTTCAATGGCACCATTGGAAGGCAGTATTGTTTGTTCAGGAATACAACAGCTCTGTGTACCGTCAGTCACTGTCAGCCCATTGTATTATACCATGTCAGAAAGTGGCAGAGACAACATCCAGCCCCACTCCTTCTCAGTCCTTCACATTATCAAGCCCGGCATCCAACAGGCGCAGAGGCATCACGGATGCACCTGGTAGAGATCCTCACACTATCCAGCTGATCAATGGCAGCTGGCCCTTTAAGACTCAGGCAGACACTGACAGTTGACCCTTTGACAGCCAACTCTCTGACAATCAGCTGTTGGGAAGTTCCATCTTGGGGGTGTGGAAGGGAAGTGACAGGGCAGAAACTGCTCATGAGTCCTTCACAGGCCTGGTCATATACCCACAGAGCTACGGGGTAGGAGGTTCCACTGAGCATGTCCTAGGCCTGCCTTGGGCCTTTAAAAGGCTTGAGGGAGAAGGCTGTAGAGTACAAACAGATCTGGCTCCCAGCTAAGAAGGGAGGAGAGCTAGAAGAGAAGAGGTGGAATTAGGGCTGCCAAGCTGCGGCGGGGGATCCGCACGTCTTCACAGGATCCCTGCCGCAGGGGACAGCAATACGCGTTGCACCGCTGTTGCCAGGATGTGACGCTACGCGTCGCTCTGGCAACGGGACTCCAAACAGCCCCGTTGCCAGAGCGACGCGTAGCATCACAACCTGGCGACGGCAGTGCAACGCGTATCGCTGTCCCCCGCTGCAGGGATCCTGTGAAGACATGTGGATCCCTTGCCGCGGCTTGGCAGCCCTAGGTGGAATAGGGTGGTGGTGCTCAATCCCTGTCCCTCTCTGTCTGAGGCCAAGGGAAGGTACTCTGGCCAAACTGGTGGGTGACAGTTGGGGCCTGGGATCTTATATGCCACTATTATTATTTTTGCACTAATGAGAGAAGTAAATTTCATAGGAGGACCCCCTGCAAGATCTCAGGAGACATCTGCAGTTGCCTAAGCAATCCCATACAACATGGCTGAGGCCTCTGTCTCGCTTCAGCTGAGTCTGCCAGGTGAACCTTTGGAAGACTGGTGGAGCAGAGGTACGTGGAAGTGGAGGGGGACCGCTGGGGAAGAGCAAGTGAGTGAGGCAAGTGGATGGGGCATGGGGCAATGGTGGGGAGGGGACAGGATGAGGGGATAAGAAAATCAGGTAGCTGGATGACTGGATAAAAACAAAAGAATGAGCAAGACAGAGGAGGTAGAAGCAGAGCCACAGCAGAGGAAGGTCAGGAAAGAGAACGTGGAGGGGGGAGGAAACAAAATTTCCCCTTCACAAGTCCTCCTGAGTCTTGTTATACATAACTAGAACACATGAGCAAAAAAAAAAAAAGGTTCACAAGTAATGGAACAGTTTCAAAATTATAAGTTATATGGTCATTTATAGAAAGGTAAGTTATACAGGTCATTTAGACAATGTTCCCACCTTTTTGTTGCTTTGTCTGCCAAGGATACTGTGCCTTTTGACAGCTGCCTGATAGCTTCACTTGATGTATTTTGGGCTTCACTTGCTGTATTTTCAGCAACGATTAAAGACATAGGAACCCTCTTTGAAATAAGAATAGCCAGCATACTCTCTTTGTATAAGACTTTTTGTATCCCCTAAGCACATTGTCCAGCCTGGAAAAATTTTAAATGTCCAACTGTTTGGCTGTGGTCTTAAGGAACCTACCACCAAAGACAGCAAAAGAAGAATCCCAATTGTCCAGAGAAATGTCTGAGCATTTGGCAACCATGTACATTGCTGAAGTCATATCAGGGCATGTTCTTGGATTCTATGGCCTTAAACTGTCCAGCAAAATCATCAGATTCTCTTCTTATTGAACAGTAACCATTAGCATCTCTGTGACTTAGACACAGGCATTAATGGTACTATCTGGATTAGTCACACCTAAATCCATTGAAGTCAATGAGTTTAAAAGGGTGCAACTCTGCATAGGATGGTAGAGTTAGCAATATAAATAAAGCATGATCAGCTTTATAGAGAGGGCTTCAAGTCAGATAATGAAACAGAGAAAATCAGCCATTTCCTAAACCCTTGAAAAATAAATTATTTCACCAGATTTCCATGTTACACAGCAGTTTGCTTCTTAAATTATATATTAAGCTTATAACATCCCCTGTTCACCTGGAGCAACCTTGCAATAAATGTATGCTGACACCATGACTCCAGCTCCAAGTTCCTAAATTCCTGTCAAGTCTCTTGCTTTCACCAAGCTAAAGCCAGCAACTGATTGTCAAATTAAGGTCATGTTGAGAGCTGATCACCTTTACATTGCACTATGACAAGGTAATATTAAACCCAGATCAGCCTATGACACCTATCCTGTTTATAACATTTTGTACTAAATAAGCTTTAACAATGTCTTTTCCTCTCCTCTTGTGAGTCAAAGCAACTTAATCCCAGGTTCAGTTACAGTATCTTGTAAACGTTAACATTATGTATTTTGTCATCACTCTGTCCTTCGGGACCTTGCAGCTGACTAACTCATCTTGCTTCTTGGAAGTCTTTCAAAGGAAATCTCCCATTTATCAAAGTCAACCCTGCTCCAATTTATCAAGACAGTGCCAAAGGCATCATCAATCCAGCGTATGTTAAAATTCTAATTTATTTTAAATGCTTACAAACCATGTGCTCTTCATCAGTTGGACACTCAGGGGTCAAGAGTTATCACTAATAGATTCCAGCAAGCTCACTCTACAACTTAGCAGCTCCGCAAGCCATAGTTCAGCACCTATGTATTTCGATCCAGACAGCAGGTTTATTTACTCTTTGGTTTTCTACAAAACAGAAGATACAATAAGCCCATGGCAAGCTAGGATAAATGGATAAAGGGCTGTGTTTGGTTGGCCAAGCTTCATGCCAACCCAGGGCGCTTTTTCTTTTCTTTTTCTTTTTTGAAAGAGAGGTGCTGGAACTCTCAAGAAGGAAACCAAGTTTTCAATCTGTACACTGAACACTCATGAACTTTTAAATATGTGTAAAAGAATTTTGTCGAAGAGGTTCCGGCATTCCATTCCAGCACATTCCCCTAGAAAAAAAGCCCTGTTAGCAAACCTGTCCTGTCCTATCATGATCCAACTACAACATAGTCATTGAACAGTATACACTCCTTCTACAGAACATTTGCATGACTATCAGTTCTTCTCCTTCCACAGAACATTTGCATGACTATCAGTTCTTGTGTCATCAATTACAATTGAACAGGTAGTTCTTACCAAGGTTCTGAAGGACAGGAGAGGAGGTCTCCTTTCTTACACATGAAAACAGACTGAACATCACAAGCTTCATGGCAAAGACTCAGTGGTACGTCATATGCGTGGCTTGCAGGATGTCTTATGGGCAGTTCCTGATGTCTCCAATGAAGACATCTCTGTTCTTAAGGAAGCCTTCTCTTTTCCTGAGACACTGGAGGACAGTATTGTCTAAACCGAATGATAGGTATTCTCCAGTGTCTCAGGAAAACAAAGGATAGATGAAGTCCATGGAGCTCACCTTGTCTAGAAACAGAAGACTTGGTTCCAGCTGCACGTTGTTTTGACAGTACTGGAGTGCTATGATTAACAAACATTCCAGCTCAAAAATGAAAACGAACTCCGATAATTAAAGGATGGAGTGACATACATTCCACTCACGCAGGGTTCTTCTTCTACTACTCCTCTTATATTTTCACCCCCCAATATTTTTGCATGTCTTTTTTGCCTACAGGTCTCCAGACTGGGCTAAGAGGTGGGGTATAAGTACTCTTACCAGAGCTTGATGCCTATGGAGCCCCCGCCCAGGCTACAAATTGAGGAGGAGGCATGGCTTGGTAACAAAGTATGCCTTGTATTCAGAAGGCTCCAGATTCAGCTTCTGGTGTTTCCACTTAAGTGATGAGAAGGACTTTGCAATGTTCAGATAACCTGTTAAGGTTTGTCTACACTACCATAATTCCCCTCCCCCCATGAGATTAGGAATGAAATGCATGGGATGAAATCAGGAATGTTGGTCGCTCTTTTCAGGTGGGTATTTTCCCAATGCTTTCCTTCCACTTGCCCTCACCTCTGGGGCCATCAGGAGAACAGTGGGAAATGATGTTGGGCTACATGCCTGGGTAAATCCCCAGATATGATATCAGCCAAAGCCCTGGGAATTCTGTAGATTTTCTAGGGTGTCAAATGACCCACAGACATCATGCCTGGATTTTATTTATTTATTTATTTATTTGAGTTTTACCCTACCCCACCGAGGCAGGCTCAGGGCGGCTTACATAGGATAGCAGTAAATAAAACAATAATATCAATATCAATATAAAACATATAACATAGTTATTAAAGACAATTTACATAGCGATGGCGGTATAGCTGTGGTAAAGTGCATATGAAAACATACATTCAGTGGTAAATTCCACGATCAGCAGGCTCAGGCTGCTTAACCACTATGGCACAGGGCACTTAACCACTATGGCACAGGGCATAGATGATGAAATGCAGCTCCTTACATAAATGCCTGTTAGTGTGCAGCCCAATATCACATCTGCCACGTGCCTCACCACCAAAGCTCCCAGAGAAGAAGAAGAGATTGGATTTGTACTCCGCCCTTCACTACCCAAAGGAGTCTCAGAGCGGCTTACAAACTCCTTTCCCCTCCCCACAACAGACACCCTGTGAGGTAGGTGGGGCTGAGAGAACTCTGACAGAAACTGCTCTTTTTTCAAGAACAGCTGTGCCAGAATTATGGCTTGCCCAAGGTCATCCAGCCAGGTGCAGGTGGAGAAGTGGGGAATCAAACCCGGTTCTCCCAGATTAGAGTCTGCGCACTTAACCACTACACCAAACTGGCATCCTTAGATGAGATCCTGGGAAGATCTCAGGCCCAAAGAAATAAGCCCTAATGACCTCTCATTTAGACAGTGGGCACAAACTTAATTAATCTTCCTAAAAAACTACCAGAAGGGTGGTGGTTAAAAAACAACAACACCACTTTACAAAAACCCACAGAAAACCCTACAAGGGAGATCCTGTCAATCACAGTCTTCTTCTTTGTACAAGGCACAAATATGCTATACAAGAAGGTCAGGTGTGTTACCAACCTCAAGGTGGGGACTGGAGTGTTCCTGGTAGGCACGACTGGGACCAGTGACTGGGGCATAAAACTCACAAGGCATTATTTATGCAACATCTTTTTTAACGATCTGGGAGATAGACTATTGACTGGCTTCAAGAAAGCTATTCGGCAGCTCGTTAATTAAATGTGCATCTGATAACAAATTGTAAAGTGCTGCAGAGTGAAGAAAGAGAAGCAACACAATAAGAGCCAGAGAGGTTAGAAACAGATAGTAAACAGGATGAACAACAGCCACAACAAAACACAATAAGGGCAGGATGACCCAAAACCCTGAAATTAAATAATGCTCAAGAGAACAAAAGTTGAATAAGTACAGAACAAGGACATCCTAGCTGTTCAGCTGTTCCGGGATAGCTGCATGCATTTGGAAAGTCATAGGCTTGCCTGCTGTCAGGAGGAGGACAGCTCTGAGGGCCTTTATATCTTTATCAACAGCTTGGTGTGCAGACATCACTTTCTAATGTCTACACGTTTTTTTTATTCTTCGAATTCATTTTGGACTGTGTCTGAGGATGGAGTCCCTCCCCACCCTTCCTCCTAACCTTACCTACTCCTGAGGAGCCTGGAGAGAGCCTGCCACAGCGGTGTTGAGTGGCCTTCTGCAGCCTCCACCACTAGCTGGGCCTGCCTGGCCGGTGGTGGCCTTGGTTGACCATCTTTGGACTGGATAAAAACAAAAGAGTGAGCCAGATAGGCAGGGACATGAGGCCAGGAGAAGGAAGGGCAACCTCTAGAGACTTCCTGGAGGAGGCCCAACAGATCAAAAACAGGTCTGAGGAATATGAGTTTGACCTTACCCATGAGGGGAAGGGGCTAGGAGAGGCTTTTAAAAACTTGGAGGGGAAACAGCAAGCTGGAGAGGGTGGAAGGATGGCAATGCATTGGTCAGGAGGCTAGTCAATGAAGGGGCTTGGGACACTGGGAACCCTACACTGGGAACCCTACCCAGGTAGAATCTAGGGTTGCCAAGTCCCCTGAGGGGGCGGGGGGAAACCCCGCTCGATGGGTCCGTTACCCGCTGGCCCAGATCAAGCCGCCAGGGGAAACCCCACCCCCAAAGTGCCGGGATCGCGGAGATCAGGCACATTGCGGGGGACGCTCTATCACTTGAAGGAAAACTCTATGGTTTTCCCTCGAATGATAGTGGTCCTACCCCCCAACATGCCTGACGCAATGACGTCACTTTCGGGTGATATCATTGCGACGCACGTGCTTCACACGTCAGACAAGAAACTCCTGGAGAGGGCCAGGACTCCCCCCGCTGCAGCAATAGGTAAGACTTGGCAACCCTAGTAGAATCTGACATTTATGAGGTCTCTATCCTGCAGCTTTTGCTGTTTTGTTAGCTGTCTTGAAGTTCACGGAAAGAAATAAGGGTGTGAATAATGTCAATAAATTAAATAAATGAAGTATCTGTTACAAGGCAAAGCTACAGTGCAAGTTAAATAGTTGGAGACTCTAGTTGCTCTCTAGGGAAGGGTCCATTCACTCAATAGTAATGTATGTTGATATAATCTCATGCACTCACTTAGATAAAACCACCAAACTCTCTTAACTGTATTAGTCCTTCATCATGGGCCATCCAACTTCCCTCGGTCAGAAGAAGGGCATTTTCAGTGGATGTCTGGTTACTAGGGCAGAGATTCCCTAATGTTACATGTCTGCTCCCTTTCCATTTGGGTTTCCAAAATGCTTCTGATATTTGGCTATTCTAGAAATATTTCTGTTGACGGCTATGCACTGATGAATTGAAATATTGTTAACAATTAGACCAATGCCTGTGATAATTTCTAAGTCTAAAGGATAGGTGAAATTGATGTGGGCTATTTCATAGTTGTTTAATATTTGGCTGAGTTTGTACCTTTAGCATTCTTTTTAAATTTTCCATGGTGTTTATTAGCTTCACTGTGGTTTTAATCTTTGTTGCTCGCTGTCCCGAACCTATCATTAGGGCAGGATAGAAATGTTTTAAAATAAAGGCAATATGCACTACATGCAGAAGGTCCCAGAGTCAATCCTTGCCAACTCCAATTGATTGATGTCAAGTAGCAGGTGCTGTGGAAGCTCCTTCTCTTCCTGAGACCCTGGAACACCCCTTCCAGTTAGCGCTGAGTAAGGTGAACCAGTAGTCTGACTTGGGAATCTTAATATGACATGGCTGCATCTCAGTATACCAGGGGTCCCCAACCTTTTTGAGCCTGTAGGCACCTTTGAAATTTTAACACAGCATTGGGGGGGGGGCACAGCCACAAAATGGCTACCATGAAATGACTGCTGCAGGAAGTGGAGCCAACTACAAGAGCCTGCTGCCAAAGCAACATTTTAAAGAATCTGCACAGCCAATCAAATCTCCATTGGCCAATCACAAGAGGAAGCCACCCTGAACGCCAGGACGAACGCTGACCAAGGACCGCTTGGAGAATATGGAGCCAAGCCTGATAAACAACAACCATACCACCTGGGTGCCGGTAGGCAGCCCTTCCCCCCCTACTTCATGTGGCCCTAGTTAGGAAGAAAGCGTTCTTAGAACACCCTGTAAACTGCCCAGAGACCCCTAGGGGTCAGGGCGGTATAGTAAGTCGAAGGAAATAAAAATAAAAATAAAATGCTGGGCAAAAGCCCAAACTGGTTCTTCCCACTTTCCAAAAACACTTGGCCGGTGCCAGAAGAGGTGCAATGTTGGGAACCTCTGCAGTACACTCTTCTGCTTTGCAATGGATTCTACTTACAAACAGAGATGCTCTAATTTTGTTACAGGCTTGGGTTGCCAAGTCTTACCTTGCTGCCGGTGGGTCCATCAGTTCGGGATGTCCAGAAGTGATGTCATCGTGCAGGGCACATTGTGGTGGATGCTGTATCGTTTAAGGAAAAACTCTATGATTAACCATAGATTTTCCCCTAATTGGAATGGGCCCCCTGAAAGCGGGCAAATCCCTGCCCCCATCAGGGGAATGGGAACCCTATTACAGGTTCCTGCCCTTCTTGCAAAGAATGTAAGGTAGCATACCTGGTCATGACCATACTTTCCCCTACAACAGCTCTATTACATAAATTAGGGAGCAATCAGAAGTAAGCCCCAGGTTATGCAACTGGGTTTATTTCCTAGAAATTGTCTTTGTGATTGCAGCCTGAGGCTGAGGGAGTCTGTGCAGCTCAAGGTCATCTGGTAAGCCCCAGAGCCAGGTCTCCTCCTCCCTCTCCCAGCTGAGTCCAAGACTTGGTCCATTTCAACCTTCTAGTGCAGGGAGATGATGCTTCTTTCTAGGAAGGATTTATACTCCTGGATTTTAAAGGCCTATTTTTGCAAGTTTTTATGAGATTTCATGGATTGTCCCCTGCTTTGGGTCTCCTTCAGGAAAGAAAATGGAAATAATACTTTTGTAATAATTAAAAAAACCATTTTAAAACAAATCCAATTGTGTTTGGGGGGGCGGGGGGAGGAGGGGGAGAGAGAAAATACTGAACTGGTGAGAGCCGCTCTGTTAATTTGACTTTTACTACAATGTTCTGCTGAGCAGCAAATCCAGAAGGAATACATAGGAGATGCAAACATTTTAATTCATTAAGCATTTTCAGTGTTATTGTTAATCAAATTTATTTTATACTAGTTTTTTTAATTTTAGCCATACATCATTTTATGACAGGTTAATCTATTCATGCCCATTTTCTTCTGTCATTCCCTATTATCCACTTTAGCGTCTCAAATAATTTGCTTTATTCTGTGGTATTTTAGGAAACAGTACATAAAGCAAAATAAGGAAGGCTGTGCACCAAAAGAGTGAACGGATGAAAAAATTCTGGCCAGTAAAAGACTCAGCAATTAATCCTACCATGCTGGTTTGAATTGACATCTTAATTTCTTATCTTTTATGATGGATGTTTTTCTCTCTTTTTTGTCTTTTAAGTGAACAGTCGTCCTGAGATGACTCACTCCATTAAACAGTTATAGAAATACTTGCTAGTCACCGTTTTGAAATCTCATTAAAAATAAAGCAGTGTGGCCTTCTAAGAGGAGGAACCTGTTCACATTTTAATATATTTTTTATCCTGCGCCCTATTTGTTGGGCCTCCAGGGCAACTGTTTGACTGCTGTGTGAAGCAGAATGCTGGACTAGAGAGACCAGTGGTCTGATCCAGCAGGGCTCTTCTTATATTCTCCAAGGAGCTCAGGGTAGCATGCGTGATTCTCTGCACCTTCATTTTGCCCATTCAGTGACCTTGTGAGGGAGCCCTGACTGCAAGAGTAAGTGGACTAAGGTCACACAGTGATCTTGGCGGTTGATTCAGGATTTGAACCCAGATTTCCCAGGTTTTAGGCCAATACTCTGATGACCATACCCCACTGCCTTCGGAGATGAATGTTTATAACAAAGCCAAATAAAACTACTTTCATCTAATCCATCTCACCTTCATGTTGTGAAGCTATAATGGAGTTTATAGATACTATCTCTAGCTTCTTGGAGAGAGGTCGGAATACTAATCTGATAAATTATCAAGGGGTAGCATCCAGTGTTCCCTCTAAGCTGAGTTAGTGTGAGCTAGCTCAGTTTTTTAGCCTCTGGCTCACACATTTTTGTCTTAGCTCAGGAAGGATGGCTCCAGAGCAAACTGATTTATGCAGCAGCCAAATCGCTTGCTCACAACTTTAGTGCCAGGAGCTCACCAAGTAGAATTTTTGCTCACAAGACTCCACAGCTTAGAGGGAACATTGGTAGCATCACACCCCAATAGGTTCATGGTTCAAACTTGGAGTCCAGTAGTTTCTGTAATAAAACAGAATTAAATTCCTGGCTCTTTTCTCCCACAATTATTTGACCATAAATGATACCAAGGAAAGTGATAGTCTTATAAGTTGGTGATTAATTCATAACTTATAGCAGTTGCAACCCCCCTGAAAAAAATCAATCAAAATTTATTCAGCAGATTGCAGTTTTGCATAATGGTGATTGTTTGCCATGAATAGCGATGCCATTTGGGATGTGATAAGAATTTCCTTATCTGTATCCTGAATTATTTATTAATTCAGGTTATGAGAAACTCTTGAATCTGTTTAAACCTGTAATTTTATGCACATAAAATCTGTCAGGGCCTCTGATTTGTGATGACCAATAAGTTTTGAACAAAATTAACTTGATATGATCCACAAGCAATAATATGTATATGAACCCATAACTTGGCCATTGTCTTGGAATCGGTTGTCTTCCAGGGTCTGTGTAAAAAGGTGGGCTTGCCGCAATAAATAGCTGATAGGCTACAGTCAACTTGTTGGATTGTAAACATTTGCAAAACTTCATCAAGCAAATACTAGGAAATCTGTGAGTAAAGGAATGAAGAGTACCAGGAACTGGGCACAGTCTGAAGCAAATTTAGCTCCTAACTAGGAACTAAGAAAATGGGCACTGTGGTGAAATGGGCCTGCCTTGGTCTGCAGGCCCTGTTCCACACTGCTCTCCAAATTTTCCCCAGCACCTGGAGAGGCTTTTCTCTCTCTCTCAGTGTTATGTACGTGGACCGCCTCCAGGGGTCCGCAGACAGGCCAGAGCTTGGATCCGAAAACAAAGGAAACTTCGGATCCTGGATTTCCCAGCCCCAACCAATAGCCACCTTGGCAGGACATTTAAACCCTCCAATGGGAGTGGGGGGTGGTGGCTGGTGGATATGTATATAGTTGGCCCTGTTGGCCATTAGAGTTAGTCTTTAGTCTTTGTCTATGTGAAGTACAATAAACGTGTGCTACAGCATGTCGTTGTCCGAGTCCTCCATGCGGCGAACCCAGTACTTTTCACTCAGGTAGCCCGCCACCACCACCTGTCCTTTGTAGGAATTGCCCCCTGGAAGGTTCAGGACTCCCAGTTTCCCTTCCATTTTCTGAGGCCTTGCCTCTGTGTCTCCCACTGCCCAGTGCCTGGTCACCATGAGGACAGTTTACTGCCTCCTCGCCCCAGAGGAACAGCTGCTTGCCAACTGCCGGCCTCCCCCCAGTTTGGTGTAGTGGTTAAGTGAATGGACTCTAATCGGGGAGAACCGGGTTTAATTCCCCAGTCCTCCACTTGCAGCTGCTGGATGACCTTGGGCAAGCCATAGATCTGTCAAAGCTGTCCTCTCAGAAGCAGTTCTTGAAAGAGTTCTCTCAGCCCCACCTATCTCACCTATCTGTTGCGGGGAGGGGAAGGGAAAGGAGATTGTAAGCCGCTCTGAGCCTCCTTTAGGTAGTGAAGGGCAGGGTATGAATCTAATCTCTTTTTCTTTAAAAATAGTGTGTCCAAGATGGTGGAGGTCTATGTGGTACAGACAAGCACTACCAGCATCAAAAGTTATAAAGTATTTATTAAAAAGAAAATGTTCAGAAGCATACGTTTAGCACAGCCCCAGACTGAGCAAGGGATACAAAAGAAATGAGTAAAACACAAATCCTCTGTCTCTCTCTCTATGCATGCCCTATCAGATGTTAAAATAGGTCAGGCTCCTAAATTTTAGGAAGCTATAAATCTCTACAGTTTTGAAGTTTTCTGTAGTTCTCTGGGACAGCACATGGTCTATGGCTGCCTCCTCCAGACCTCAGTTAAGAGTTCTATCTGCCCTGATGGACCCAGCATGAAAGAGAGCTTCCTCCTTGTTCCTCTGAGTTTTATCACCTAGGGTTGCCAAGTCCGTTTCTCCTCGTGGCAGGGGGCTCCCCACCCTCAGATGGCTGTGGCCCCGCCCCCAGCGTGCCCAGCGTCATCACGTCACATCCGGCTGATGTGCACGCCGGGGTGGGGTTCCCCCCGGGGCCCAATTCTGCGGCGGCAGAAATCGGGCCTCCAAAGCGGGGGATTATCCGCCCCCCCCAGGGGGACTTGGCAGCCCTATTATCACCTCTCTTTTCCCCACTCACTGACCAGGTCAGACCAGGTCAGAGAAGGGTTTTCTGGAGCTTCCTCCTGGAGCCTTTCTAGTCTAAAGCCCTCCAAATCTTTGTTTCCTGCTTGGAAGAGGGGGAGGGCTTGACCCACCCATTATCTGTCCTGCTAGATCTATTAGCATATCTTAAGAAGTAGCTGAGATGAGCCTGGAAAGCCATTGACTTCCTTGCTCCCTGCCTGTTCTCTGCCCAGAAGGGGGGGGGACCTTTTAAAACTCAGAGCAAAGGTTTTGCTCATTTCAAACCTCCGAAGGAAAAATGCATTTCTTCACAGGCACACAAGCTGCTATTGTCCTTCGAAAGCTGAGCCCTTTGTCTGACCTGCATCATAAGAAATGGGAACCATGTGGAGGTTGCTTTGAAGTTACATCTGCATGACAGCTGCTTCATGCGGTGAGCTGTTTTGTAAACTCTAGCCACATTGATCAGACTCAGCTAGGAGGTTCGTCTGCCCAAAAACGCTGCCCAAAAATATTCATTTGACACAGAATAGCATAAAATTCGCTGGCAAGTGGTCAATCCATGCAATGAAAAGCTGCACACAAACAAATCTGCTAAATGTCTGCATGTCAGTCAGCAGTTAAAGGTACAAACCCCCTGCCAGAAACAGAAGCTTGGGTGTCCCTAACACAACTATGTCTCAGGTTTTGTCAGTTGCTCATGATCAGTCAGGAAGCACTAGTGGCAGGGAGAGGAGACTTAGGGCCCATTTGCCCAGCAGACTAAACTCTTGGGGCATTCAACTGTGAGATTATCCTTGCTTGCCTGGCTTCCTTGTATATTCCCTCCAACTAATGATCAGAAGGCACAAGGAAATTCTTCTTCACTCAACAAGGATTAAAATGGTGGAAGAACAAAATTTGAGTCCAGTGGCACCTTTAAGACCAACAAAGTTTAATTCTGGGTATCTGAAGAAGTGGACATGCACACGAAGGCTTATATCCAGAATCAAACTTTGTTGGTCTTAAAGGTGCCACTGGACTCAAACTTTGCTCTGTTGCTTCAGACCAACACGGCTACCCACCTGAATCTGAAATGCTGGAAGTGTCTGCTAGCAGATGTACACGCACAGATGGCTTTTAGAGAGACTGATGGCTATTATGAGATCTTCCACAGTCAGAGGAAGCAAACCTCTGAATACCAGTGCTCTGAGACCACATCAGGGGAATGCCTTGACCACTACGCTCTGTTAGTTGGCCCTCCAGGGAAACTGGTTGGCCACTGTATGAAACAGGGTGCTGGGTTAGAGTACCAGGATCTGGCACTGGTCTGATCCAGTAGGACTCTCCCTATATTCTTATGGACTATTGCACAGATTATGCATGCAATCTGGTTCATGGATCAGGTTTTCCAAGACTGAGAATTGCACATGCATCATCCATCACCCCCTATGTTCAAACTGTTGTATTAGAGCAAAGTGGGTGTAAACTTCAGTTCCTGCCCAGGTGAAGAAAAGTACACTGACGATTTGTAACTCTCCCGAGAAGGAGACAGACAGAAATTAAAAGGAGAATCACTGTTGAGCTTCTTTTTAATGTACATATGCTGTAGCATATCAGCAAACTAGTAGATGCTGCAGCCTCTAGCCACTCCACTGCTGCTATTTCCTATTCCCCCTCCCCTTGCTGAAAAATGAAGCTGGTTGCTTCACTCAGACACTCAACTGCAGGGTGCTGCTTTCTTCCAGCATTAGAGGAATTGTCTTCCCCTCTAAGCCTGCCCAGAGGAGGAATGTCAGCTCAGCTACTCTGACCCATTGGTGCCAAGGAGTCTCACTTGGGTGGTCTCACTGCAGTTCTGTTCTCTAAGCACAACTATATAGTGATGCAGAATTCCTACCAGACATTTCTCCCCACCAGCTCAAGATCTGTTGCTGGGTTGAGACCACATGGGTGCAGCAGAGAGAGCCAATGTGATGTGAGGATTACTATGCTGAACTAGGATGTGGGACCCCCAGGTTCAAATCCATGCTGTGCCACTGAGCCCACTGGGAGACCTTGGGCCAGTCATACACTCCCCAGTCTAACCTTATCTCACAGAGTTATTGTGAGGATAAAATGGAGGAGAAGGAATCAATATAAGCCACTTTGACTCCCCTACTGGGGAGAATGACAGGGTAAACAAGCAGATGAGCGTAGATCCAGTTACTCAGCCATGTTGGTCTGAAGCAGTAGAACAAATTTAGAATCCAATGGCACCTTTAAGACCAACAAAGGTTTATTCAAGGTATGGACTTCCGTGTGTACGCACACCTTATCAGATACATAAGAATGGCAGGCAAGGCAAACTTGTAGCCAGAGTACGGCCCCGTTCATACGAGGCCAGTTGGGCCGGGAGCGGGACGGAACGGGGGCGGAGCAAACCGGCACGATCCCACCTCAACATCTGGGGAGCGTGCCGGATCCGTCCCGGTTCCGTCCCTACCAGCGATACCGCGCAGGAAAACAGAACCACCTACCGAGGTGGTGGAATCCGTTGGAGCGCCGCAAGCCGGGCCGTGGGATCGGCCGGCTTGTATTTGCGCTGGTGCTCCCCGGCCCCCTGCCGTACTGCGCATGCTCGAGCATGCGCAGTTCGGAAGCCTCCCCCTCCCAGCCAACTCTTCCTCCCCGGCATCTGATCGTGCCGGGGAGTGATGCGCTGCGGCTCCGGGGATCTGTGGGATCCCGCCGCGGCGTTCCAACTTTGGTGCGGCTCACATTTGCTGCAGATCAGCCCTCCGTTTCCCTGCTGTGTGGCAGGGACCTACGAACAGCAAATATAACATGTAGCATGATGATGTTCAAGATTTTATTATTTGTATTTATATCCCGCCCATCCCATGGATGGGCGCAGGGCGGGTAACATCATTAAATAAGTACAATTACAATTTAAAACGCAATATAAACATTAAAACAATGTTATGCTCCTGCCAACCTAGCAGTTCGAAAGCAAGAAATTGCAAGTAGATAAATAGGTACCGCTTTGGTGGGAAGGTAACAGCATTCCGTGCGCCTCGGTGTTTAGTCACGCCGGCCACATGACCATGGAAACGTCTTCGGACAGCGCTGGCTCTTCGGCTTTGAAACAGAGATGAGCACCGCAACCCTAGAGTCGGATTCGACTGGCTTTCGAGCAAGGGAAACCTTTACCTTTACCTTTATGCTGACATAACAGCATTTTTGAGGGGGATGTAGTGTTAAGTGCCCTCCACATCTGAGAGGAGAGAATGAAGATTCCCAGTCACTCCCCACAATGAGAAAAGACACCGTTAGACATGTATCTGCTAGTCTGACATATTTATTGCTTTACGGCTATTGACCTTATAACGTTAACATGTTATTTAGGCCCCAGTCACACGGGAGGATTTGCCCCGCAAGAGGGACGGATCGGGGGCACATCAAGCGGGCGCGATCACACAGCAACATCTGGGAAGCGTCACGCACCCAGCCCCGATCCGTCCCTTCGGCCCGAAAAAGCTCATTTAAAAGGTACTAGCAATAGAGCACTACCTTCCAGATGATGCGCGGCAACCCCAGGCGTCTGGTCAGGGAAGCACTGGTAGCCCGTCGCAGCCAGCACCGTTCCCCATCCCATGCATGCACACAACCGCGCTACTGCCGGTTTACTGCACAACGTGTGATTGGCTGCCAGAGCACGGAGTCGCGGGGGGACGTTGGATCGCACTCCTGTGGTTCTTTTTGCTCCAGCTCTAATTTGCCTTCCTTCAGCAGCGGATCATCCCGCTCGTGTGACCAGGACCTTAGTGTCACTTTGCGTATCTTGAACATCATCATGTTACATGTTAATTTGCTGTTCATTCTCGGGCTATAACTTTTAACCTTGCCTGCCATTCTAATGTATTTGATAAAGTGTGCATGTGCACAAAAGCTCATACCTTGAATAAACCTTTGTCGGTCTTAAAGCAGATGAGCAGTGAGAGCAAAATGGCAGCAGTCAATTATTAATGAGTGAACTTCTCTTGGCTAGACCCAAACCCATTCTCAATTATGCAAGGATGCCCATCAAACACTCAAAATGTTCAATAGGTATTTGTGAGTATTCAACAGGACATTTGCCAAAGGTACGCACATACATACAGATGCCTGCCTGCTTCCTGTCAGTTATCCTCCCCCCTTCCCAAACCATGGCGCATGGCTCTTTGAGCAGAGATAACTTTCAAGTAAATTACCCTTCCTAATCTTCCTCATCATGTCTTCCTGCCAGAGAAGACAGGAAGTGTAGTTCTTGCAGCCTCCTGAAGCAAATTGGATGAGCAATCCTAAACAGAGTGATAACACAAAGTTTAAGTCCAGTGGTACCTTTAAGACCAACAACTTTCAATTCTGGGTATAAGCTTTTGTGTGCATGCACACTTCTGAAGACATAAAGTGTGCATGCACATGAAGAAGTGTGCATGCACATGAAAGCTTATATCCAGAATTAAAATTTGTTGGTCTTAAAGGTGTCACTGGACTCACACTTTGTTCTCTTGCTTCAGACCAACATGGCTACCCACCTGAATCTATCTTTAGAGTTACACCACTCCATGGAAGTCAATAGGTGTAACTCTGCTCAAGACTGCACTGAGAGGAAACTACATTTCCCATCAACACAGGAAGTTTGGAGCATGTGTCCATAAGCCAGTACTGCCTGCCTGCCTGCCTATGTTGTGCTAAACTAAGGTTGACAGATCTGGATTGGGAAATACCTGGAAATTTGGGGCACAGAGCCTTAGAGAGGCGGAGTTGCGGGCATAATGCCACAGAGACCAATTCCTGAAGCAGCCATTTTTTCCAAGTGAACTGATCTCTGTCGCCTGGGGATCCTTTGGAATAGCGGGAGATCTCCAGCCACCACCGGGAGGTTGGCAACCCTATGCTGAATGCTGCCAGCTACACAGATGCAAAACGTGCTTGAAATGTTGCTCATTTTAAATTGTGGACAAACCTGTAGTTTGGGAGTAAAGGGGTGCTTGACGTGATAGAAATCAAGAGCCGTGAACAGCGTCGGTTTGATTTTTGAGCACTTCATTTGCAAGGATTGTAGCCGCCCTGAACTCAGGCGCTTGGGGGGGTGTGACTGTTTTCCTGCTCGGCAAAGATTAGTCCGTACACCATTTCCCTGCAGCAATCAACAGAATGCACACAAAGAGCAACCGTGGCTTTGCCTCTGTTCAGCTTGGTTGTTCACCTCCCAATTTGCATCCCACGAAGCCACACACCGGCAGCGAAGCTCTTTATTTTCAACCGAGTGCACCGCAGCTTTTTAAGCCGCCTAATGAAGTGACATCATCCTCAATTACGGAGTAAATAGCAAGACAACAAAATCAGGGAGGCCCAAAATGAAAAGCTCGTGCCTGATACCATCATTCGGGATTGCAGGCGTTTCGGATAAGTAAGCGGGTGGTGTGGGGTAAATGCTGAACGCTGAACAGACAAGATTGTGCCCCTCCCCCAAGCAGCCCTACATCTTTGCGTGTGCTTCGGTGGGTAGCCATGTTGGTCTGCAGTAGAACAATTCGATTTGAGTCCAGTGGCACCTTAGAAACCACCAAGGGTTTCAGGGCATAAGCTTCCAAAAGTTGAATCTAACGGTGCTTTGTCTCTTGAACGCTTACACCTTGAAACCCTTGCTGGTCTCTACGGCAGTGTTCCCTCTAAGCTGAGTTAGTGTGAGCTAGCTCACAGTTTTTTAGCCCCTGGCTCACACATTTTTGTCTTTGCTCAGGAAGGATGGCTCCAGAGCAAACTAATTTATGCAGTATCCCAATCGCTCGCTCACAACTTTAATGCCAGTAGCTCACAAAGTAGAATTTTTGCTCAAAAGACTCGACAGCTTAGAGGGAACATTGCTCTACGGTGTTACTAGACTCAGATCTAAATATTTAAATTAGGGTTTCCATCCCCCCAATGGGGGTGGGGTTTCCCCCGTCCCCAATTTCTAGCCCTCCGATCCACCCACTAGCCAGCTGCCAGCAGGGGGAGCCCCGCCCCTGAAGAGCTCGCCGGTGTCCGGTGTGCCTGGTGTGATGACATCACCTAGAGGTGACATCATCATGCTGGGCACATTGCTGGGGGAACACTCTAGCATTCGGCCAAAAAACTCTATGGTGCCAGAATGTCCAGGAAGGGAGACTCCATCCCCCTGCCGGCAGAAGGTAGGAACTGCAGCATCTACTAGTTTGCCTTGTGCAATGACTAAATTAAAGGGCCATCTAGATGGAGCACACTTGCAGTGGCATCCTAAGCAGAGGTACACCCTTGACTTCAATGGAGGGTGGATCTCTCCTTAGCATGGCACTGTCAGTCTCCAACCTAGGATTCCCAACTGTCTGGAGAAGACAAATGCCCTGTCCCTTTAATGTGGGCTTATTAGGATGGGGTTTACCAGGTGATGTAATATACGTCCACTTTCCATTTCCAGAAGTTAGGCCTCTGTTAAAGGGACTGATTTTTTTCCCCTCTGCAGGGCTGTTGGCGACTCTATAAGCCACACATGTACATTGCGCACATATATCCACAGCCAGTTCGTGAACAGGATAAGGCTGAGGGAGGGAATCTATTAGCCTTTCCTTTCTACCCATGTACTTGCACACTTATGCATGCTTGTTCCCATACACACTAGAAGGAATGAGGCCAAGGTGGCCAAAAGGACTGGGGGGGGGGGATGGCCTGTGCCTTTAAAAGAGGCTTAATGAGTGGAAATGGGCAGCTGTAGCTTTCCACTACACGGAAATTAGTATAACTAGTTAAAAACACTCCATTAAGACTTCATTAAAGGGACAGGATGGGGTTTTTTCCCTCCAAGGAGTTGGCAACCATAGTGGCACATATGTATGCATGTAGGAGTAGATGGGCATCTCTGAATAGTTATACATACAACAGGTAAGGAGCTGTCCTAGGTAGATATGCAAGTATATGTATGAATGTGGTTGGCATTGGGTGGCTAGAAGAGGTGCAGGCACACCCCAGTACCCCCTCTGATGGGGATGTAGGAGCTGTTATGATGTTACCCACAGCAGCTCCTACATCCCCATCATAAGGGGCATTAGTTGTGCCCGCACCTCCTCTCTCCACCCTGTGCCAACCACATTCATGCATATACTTGCACATCTACCTAGGACAGCTCCTTACCTGTTGTATGTATGACTATCCAGAGATGCCCAGAAGAGAAAGCTGAGGGTAAGAGTCATCCTTTGTTGTGCACTCAGATCATATGACAACCAAAACTGTACAAGGTATAATTCAAATTTACCGTTATATGAATTCAGTTTTACCTGTACTATATCTTTTGGGAGAATATATTGGATCCTTCCATAGCCACTGAACTCATGCGTGCATATGTACACATTTTTAAGTGAATTCTTTAACATGGGGACATTTAAATGCTCTGCAAATTGCTGACTGTATTTTGAACTGCATATATGCAGCTTAATTCTGACTTGATTTGTATTTGCTGTTGAGCAGTCACTGCTTTGCATTTATGCAAATGCACACCCTTTGCTTCCTGAAAATGTTGGCACAGCTTGAAAACAGGAAGTTTCACTTTGTTTGCACAGAGAATGTACAGTTGGGTTTTAATTAACTTCTCAACATACTGCTTCTCTGCTTAAAGTACACACACACACGCACACACATAAACATATACATATATATATGCACAGTCTTAGGCAAACATTTATGCCCTATTATTAATTGACTAGTTTAAGTGCTCTAATACTAACTAGTTAAAATGCCAGCCACCAAGCAGAAACCCGATTCATCTTCCCAGGCAACAGGTGAGCAAATGCTAAATGTCTGAAACGAACACCACAAGGGCACGCGGCTCAATGTTAGCATGAAATCTTCCACAGTCAAATAAATTATCCAGCGTGTTAATTAACTCTCATCTATATTCGTGTCATTAGTGCTCATTCGGTCGTAAACTGTTTGATCATTTAAATAATTAAATAGCCTCGATACGACTCAGCAAACAACAAGCTACCGAAGCGGATGCAAAGAGACACCATGGCGGGAACTGAACCGTGGGCTCAGATTCCACTCTAGTGAAAGTGCTCCCAACTCAGCTGTGGGGAAATGAGCCAGACACTAACCCATACTGGCAGCAGAGCATTTCCTGCAGTGAATCAGCATTGTCATTGCTGAGTCTGGACTGTGTCGCTTGCTCTTCGTATTGCACGATTATTAATTTCCAACCCATTGTATGTTTTCCATCCAGGGCCACAGTCAGGCTAGGGCCAGGGGGTGCATTGCACCACTTGGAGCATTGCTATGTCCCAGCTAAGTTAAAAAGCAGAGGGGCTGTGGCTCAGCTGTAGAGTATCTGCTTACCATGCAGACGGTCCCAGGTTCAATCCCCAGCATCTCCAGTTACAAGATCTGGCAGTAGGTGATGTGAAAGACCTTTGCCTGGGACCCTGGAGATCCACTGCCAGTCTGAATAGACAATCTTGACTTTGATGGACAAAGGGTCTGATTCCTTATAAGGCAGCTTCTTGTGTTCAAAATAAAAAAGCAGTCTGTGACAATACTGCTGTAATTTAAAAAATGACCACTTGTTTTCTTTTTTAAAAAATAAACATTTAAAGGAGAGGAAGAAGTTAGGGGCCCTTTCCAAAAACGACCCAACTCTAGCCTTCAACCATTGCCTTCCCTGGTATGTTCCCTCTGATCATGCTAAAGTTATCCTGGAGGAAAAAAGAGCCAGGGTGGCATATTGGTTAGTAAGAGTATGGCTGGGTAGACCTGGGTTCAAACCCCCCTTTAATCATACAGCTCACTGGATGGCTTTGAACCAGACAATTTATCCAGCCTAGTCTGTTTTCTTCACTGTTGGGAATGTAAAATAGAGGCAGGAAGAACCATGTTGTGTGGTGTATTGATTTCCTTGAAGGAATGGTGGGATAAAATATGCAATGTGATGGGGAACAGGAATCTCTTTTTAGATACTAAAACTGTAAGCATGCCTAGATAGTTTAAAGGTATCAAGAGGCAACTTGAGGAAGTTCTTCTAACTGGATAAAAGTTTTGGGACACAAAAAAATACTAGGCTGCGTCATTCTACTCCACAAAGGTAAGCTAAACACAAAATACATTTTCATCCCCTTCTTCCTCCAAGAAGCTCATGGCAGTGTACACTGCTCTTCTTCCTATTTTTATTCTCCCAACAACCCCCATGGCCCTGACCTGGATAGCCCAGGATAGCCCAGTCTTGTCAGATCACAACAACTAAGCAGGGTTGGCCATAGTCAGGATTAGAATGGGAGCCCAACAAGGAATACCAGGGTCACTATACCGAGGCAGGCAATGGCAAAACACCTCTGAATGGGGGACGCCATAAGTCCGCTGTGACTTGACAGTGAAAAACAAAGCCAAACCAAACCATGAGATAGGCCTGGCTAAGAGAAGGTAACTGGACCAAGGT
Organism: Gekko japonicus; assembly: GCF_001447785.1. NCBI lineage: Eukaryota > Metazoa > Chordata > Lepidosauria > Squamata > Gekkonidae > Gekko > Gekko japonicus. The sequence continues at coordinate 72,901 of NW_015170292.1, read as the reverse complement.
CACCAAGCAAAGTTCAAGGTAGAATGGGGATTTGAAACAAGGTCTCCTAAAGGCTAACTCAAACCACTATATCACACTAGTTTTCGGCCACAAAAGGAGCTTCCTGAGAAGAGTCTCTTTCTGTGGAGGAAGGTTCTATGCTTCACTGAGCAGAGTGGTAGGATGCAGTGCACTGCTCTTGTTCAGTTTACAATATACACGCACTACAATATCCATAGACACCAGTGCTTGGAATACCTACCTACAGATGTTTCTGTTGGTTAGGGGAGCGGTGGCACAGTGGGTATATCCCACTGTCCTAACATCCGAACTGTGTTAGTTCGAGCTCCGCGCTGGTGTGAGCAGCCAGCCTGTTGTCCCCAGCTCATCGTCCACCCAGCGATTCGAAAGCTTCGGTGAGTAGATAAAATGGGAACCACTCCTTAGAGAGGGTGGGTACACCAATCTCCCTTGTGGGAGGCTGTTAGCTGACGGTTGGGACATCCTGGTCGAGGTTCGGAAAAGGCAGAAGAACTTATCGGCTACAAAAATCCCTGCAGTGGATGTTTCCGGACAGGCGGTGGCAGTGTGGCGATTTGACATACAGGTCCTGAAGCCTCGTCAACAAGCAGCCGTTCGGAAAATGACTGAGCCAAGCCAGAAGACGTTTACACCGTGCAGTGGCAGCATGTGCAATTAAATGAATATATGTTGTCTTCCTTATCCCCTATGGACATTGTTAGTCCCCTGTCTAAAATGTGTAACTGTACATCGCTTTGAGCCCACTGGGGAAAGCGATTAATAAATTGAAAGAAGGATGATGATGATGATGATGATGATGATGATGATGATGATGATGATGATGATGATGATGATGATGATGATGATGATGATGATGATGAAGAAGAAGAAGAAGAAGAAGAAGAAGAAGAAGAAACAATCCTTGATTTGCCACTGATTTCTTTAAAGCCCCTCCTGAAAATGTGGCTGAGCAAAGCAAGGAAAGACTCAGTGGTCCCGATGAATACCAATTTCTTGACTTAGACTGAATCCCACATGACGAAAGCAAGAATGGAGTGAAGGAGCCCAGTATGTCATGACAGAGAAAAATAAAACAAACAAACAAAAACCTTTTGTTCATAACAATTGTAAATGCAGTTCTCTCTACAGCTGGATTACCAATATTACTTAAGTACTCTATGGATAAGAGATCCAGCTATGGTGTAAGTAGTGAGAAATGAGCGTCCATCTTACTCAAAGCAATGTCTGATTCTGTTAGTAAAAGGTAAAGAAATCCTTTTTGTGCATAAAAGAATTCTTATTAATTTACTAGGGGGTGGGATTGTAAGAGGGGGCTTGGGAATTCCCAGTGTTCAAAAGTATTACTATTCGGCTAGTATAGGCTGGATAACTAAATGGATAAAAGACGATAAAGACACAACATTGACTCTAGTTAAGCAATCTTTTGTGTCAATACCTTTGAGAGTCTGGATTTGGTTAAATAAAAGAGATAAAATAGTTATTATGCAAAGGATAATGTTGTTATCAGTGCCTTTGAAAATGCCTGGATAAAGGTTAAACCAAAATTAGCTTCTGGACTATCACCACTGGCTTCTGTTATAAGATCTAAAGCGGTTAGCCAAGCTGCAAAAGGAAATTTTAAAATCTGGGAACATCTGCAGGTGTCCGATTATAAATCCTTAATCCCTGATAGGCAAACAGTTGTTACATTTGCAGAAATATCATCTTTAAGCAATGGGCAAATCCTTTGGTGTCAGTATCTACAGGTTAAAAGTCTTCTACAAACATCACTATGTAAAGATGAAATAAGAACCCAATTGACAAGTTTTGAAAAATTAGCTATAAGCGGTGAAAGAGATATATTCTCTAAAATATACAATTTTCTATTATATGCTGATAGTAAATAGGAGAAAACATTTGTAAAACTCTGGATGAAAGATCTGAAAGCCCCAGTAAGCTCAGAGGTTTGGGCATCAATGTTAAAAAGCAGCTTAAACTTCTCAGTAAACCTTTCTGCCAAAGAAAATTTAATAACAATGCTATATCGGTGGCACCTATCTCCTTATAAAATAACAAAACATATACCAAGGGGCTAATGGGGATTGTTGGGCATGCGGGGCTACCAATGCCAATTTTATACACATCTGGTGGGAGTACAGGAGAGCAGCAGATTTCTGGAATATGATCGCTACAGTTATCTCTAAAGACATAAGGAACGAGCTACCATTATCTCATAAGGGTTTTTGTTGTTGTTGCTAAATCATGTCGAATTCCTTTCTAAAGATGTTTGTGAATTCGTTCTTAATGCCATAACATCTTAATGCCATAACATCTGCAAGGCTAATTTTTGCTCAGAATTGGAAGAACTTAATCCTGAAGAAAGAGGATTGGTTAGAGAAATTACTAGAATGTATTCATCTATGTAAACCACTGGCTCCGAAAGTGGGCAATACCGCCCCCTCTGGGGTGCTGGAATGATCCAGGTGGGCTGGAACAATCCAGGTGCAGACCCACAAACTGCACTGCATCTTTTTGTCCACTTCTTGAAGGTAGATGTCCAGGGGGGTGCTGAGTAATTTTTTTCCTGAAAAGTGGGTGGTAGGCCAAATAGGTTTGGGAGCTTCTGATGTAAACTAACTTGTCTACTACATGGCCACGTGTCTATACATTTGGGAAATGGAATGCTTTCCTGTCTAGAATGAGAAAGTAATTTCGAGCTTGTATAACTGATGTTTTATAATAGCTTTGTGGTTGTATTTCAGAACTTTGTCTGTATTAGTTTTATTTCCATATTTTTTATCGAAAATAAACTAAAAAATGGGGGGGGGGGAAATAGCCAGCAGAAGAAGAGGAATGGAACATGTTTTTTTACTACAGAAGACAAGTGATATTGTTATAAGTTTGGCTGTCTTGATCAGCGTGAATTAACCGACTGCTATGGTATTGCCTAACAATCTTAATGGATGACCAGGAGTTTAACAAAGGAGCTGAAAGTTCCTCCATGGTGGTAGCTTCTGCAGTGTAAAACTCAGCAGAGTTTTTGGACAGAGAGAGTGAGAAGGAAGGCACTTTCTCAGTCTGAATTTGGTCACAAATGGACAGTCAGTGGTTGTGAGCTGGTCGAGGATGGAGCATCTTGGTTGCTGTTTTCAGGAATCTGATGTAGGACAAACAGGGCTGCTGCCTGCTATTTTGGTCTGTTTGTTCCTGAGTTACTCTTCTTGTATCATTGTAAGTACACAGATAGCACAAAAACACTGCTAGTCTGCAGCGGGCACTCATCTAAAGGAAATTAAAAGCAGCCACACAATGCTGGGCTTCACAGCACATAGGGAAGAGTGTAATAATTAATGCAAAGGAGTGGAAGAGGGGACAAGAATGAAGATGACTGTGTCGTTTTGGAATGCTTTTGTCTGGGTCCAAAAATCAGAGTCAGTCCTAGAAGATGGAAAAACATGGCTTTGAGTTGAGGACAAGATCCTTACAATATAGGTGAGAGAAGGACAAAGGGGCCAAGCCCCCTGCCCCCCTGCTCCAATCCTAATTTATTTAGATATTTTCACCCTGCTTTTGTCCCAGTGGGGACCCCAAGCAGCTGACAGCATTCTTCTCCCCTCCTCCGTTATGCCCTCACAACAACAACCCTATGAGGTAGGTGGGGGTGAGAGTGACTGGCCCAAGGTCACCCAGCAAGCTTCCATGGTGGAGTGGGGATTCAAATCTAGGTCACCCAGGTCACAGTCTTACACCATGCTCATCTGCACCAACCTGTCTATTCACACAACGTTGCCGTAACACAGCTGCCACACTACCACTGTTTTCTAAAGTGCTGGGTAGTGCAACAGCCCACCCTACACAAATCTGTGCTGGTGAAGGAGCAGGCTGCTTGCCCTCTTTTGTGTGAAACTCCTTTTAAAGGTGACCTTTTCCCAATTTTGCATCCTGTTGCCCTTTATCGCTGGCGTTTATGGAGTCTCTAAAGCTCGCCAATTATTTTTGCATCTGTTTTGTGTACTGTAATCAGAGATTGCAAGACCATTGAGCCTGTACCTTTCGAAAGATGTATCTGATCGGTGGGGAGGGAGAAATCTAATAAAAGGATAATGGAAGTTTCCCCCAATCTCCTTCTCCATTATACCCTGGCATGCCCAGTACAAAAGGCAAGCAATTTCCCAGTGGAGTTTTCTAAGGGTTCCATAAAGTGATGATTATTCCTTCTCTAGTACTCAAGGCATCAACAGAACACTCATTTGACTCTTCAAGCACCATTAAATTAAACCCTTAACACTACCGTAAAGTGTTACTAGCACATGCAATTATACTTCTTGGGTGTTTATCAGTGGGCTTCTCTCACAACAACAACCAAAAAAGCCAGGCCATCTCGACACACCATGGCGTAGCCTCCGCAATGCACCGATGCAGCCAACGAGGCGACTGCAGAGAAGGGGGCAGAGCACAGTCATTAATAAGAGTCCTACGCTGCGATCTCAGTGCCACTGAGAAATATAATGCCATAATATTCGGAACTGCAGGAAATAAACTGTATCATAAGCAGGTAAATACAGATCAATGGCATAGCAAGCTTATATAAAAATAAAAGATGTCACAGTCGTTTATGATAAATATTCACAAGAGAAAAGATAAACGTTAGCCAAGGCGGGTTTAATTTTAAGCTCCCTGTCTGTATGATTTAATGTGCACTTTAGATTTCCTTCCCCATTATAATATAAGAATGTTTTAGTCCCAACAAAATCATGAACAACAGAATTGCAGAGGCCTCTTCCTACTAATCTATGAAACCCAAAAATCAGCTTCTTCCTGCTGATTTATAAACTTCACCAACATTTGATGTTCACTTGGTTTCTGTTCACTTACTGGAACTTGAACCCTGTATTTATTATCCAGATTCTGAAACTGCTATTTATCACATTCTGATGAATTCTAGGATTATGTTACAAGTTCATCCCATTAGGCCACAGCCCAGAATGATAAGATAATGAAAACACAGCACAATCTCACAAAGTAATACTGAGTATCAAGGTCTGAAAAAGGGAGGGGGACACAATTATTATTTTCAAACTCATATCACTGTGGCCTATTATGCATGAGTGTTTTCTCTCGCTTTCACTGTGCATGTCTGTCAGGTTTCCTTTGCCATTCTGCACTGATTTTCCTCCTTTCAGTGCTCAGTTCACTTTCTGGTCACTGTTTCCCTGAGCTTTCTGAGAGTGCTTTTGCGCCGATTTTCTCTTGTTTTGCTTTCAAGCTGAAGGTAATTCAAAAGTGTACAGATTCCCTCGAACTCCCCCACACCTTTTTGCCATCCCTCGAAGGTCACTCTCTTGCCCACATCGAGGTTGTTCCTCCCACTTTTCACTTTCTGCCATTCTCCTCCCTTCATTGGTGTACAAGCTCCATTTTCCTCTCATTTTTAATTTTTTTTTTTACAAGCGGCATGAGTCTAGTGATATGAGACTATCACTAGCCTTGGATTGCTGAATTTTTAAAAAAATTAAAACGATGGGGGGAGTTTAAAGGAGTTACACTAGGTTTCGTTCCCTGCTAGTATTGACTAGAAAGGGGGATCAGAGAGGAGGCAAACAGCAGCATACCAGTGCAGAAAAAAGAGGATTTTAGTGTTACATGCAAAAAATAATAAAGGGGATTGTCAGCGCAGAATGAAATTGACATGATGGGAATCCTAAAACTTTGAAAACAGTTTTCCCTTTAATGCTCTAATGAGCAAAGTTTGTGGGGGAAGGTGTTTTAGCAGTCTTTAGAAGCCTAACATTAGAATGGCAGCTGAACCACATTTAGCATCTGCAAACTGCTGAACTTAAGAATCACTTCGGATTGATCCATTTGGAGAACAGAGTGCAATTGGCACACAACTGGCTTTAAAAAACTGCCAAGATCACGGCCAGTGTACATGATCAAATTAGAGACTGACAAAGAGAAACCCAAGCAAATTTGTAAGGAAGGGCAGGAAATCAGCATTACTATGCAGCTGCACTAGGGCATTGGCAAAAATACCAATTTTTTTCAATTTAGTGGCACAAGACTAAAAAAGCTCTCCAGAGCTTCTGCCAGAGGACTCCTCCCCCATACAAATTGCAGCCCTGTGCAAAGTGTGATGGAGTTCCAGCTGACTTTGCACAGGCACGTGTGTGAACAGAAATGCATGCACACATGTTGCCAACAATCATGGCTTGCAATGCCACTGTCAGTGGGTTCTACCATGCATTCTGTACATTCAGCATGTTCCCCCTATTATGAGATCAAGTTACTCTCTCCCATTTTTCACAATGGCCGACAACACAGCAGAGAATCCCCTAGTGCTCAGCAATATTCAAAACAGGGCTTCACAGCTGCTTGCCAGTTTCAAAAATAGTCTTGTCAGTTTCAACATCATCCCCCCCCTTTTGCCTGCATTCATTTATGTTCCATTTCATTCAATGAACTAACGCTAAAAGGCATGCACAAAACCTGTACCACGAGGATTTAGAAGAAGGAGAAGAAGAGATTGGATTTATACCCCGCCCTTCACTTGGAGTCTCAGAGTGGCTTATAAACTCCTTTCCCTTCCCCTCCCCACAACAGACACCCTGTGAGGTGGGTGGGGCTGAGAGAACTCTGACACAAAGTGCTCTTTCAGGAACAGCTGTGCCAGAGCTTGTGACTGACCCAAGGTCACATCAGCAGGTGCAAGTGGAGGAGTGGGGAATCAAACCCGGTTCTCCCAGATTAGAGTCCGCACACTTAAACACTACACCAAACTGGAAGGTGCTTGCTGGACGCTACTGAGCAGCTGTAATAGAGCAATTACATATTTTTTTAAAAACAACTTTGCACACCAACCCCCAAATATCACAAGTGATGTGGCGGAATGGGCCTGCATCAGCTGGCAAGCTCCGCTCTGCCCACTCCTCCTTTGCCTGACCTGGCACCTGAAGGGGCAGTTTTTCTCCACTGCCTCCAGGTATTGCTGCCACCACTGTCCCTGTTTTGGCCTCTGGTTAGGCGGGACAGCCTCCTAACCTCCCTCCAGTGCCTCTGGGAAACCTGCCTCAGGGCTTCCTGACAATCTTTGGGGCTCCCCTGGAAAGTTGGCATGTGGTAATTGTTATGTATTGAGATGTATATAACTGCTATGTAAACTGTGCAAATACTGATGTGTGAATCGTCTGATTGAGATGCCATGTTAAGCTTCATCCTGGGCTAGGATCCTAATGTAACCAATAGGAGCCCTAGCCCAGAAAGTGTCTACCAATCACGCTGTGAAGCGGGACCGCTTGTGATTGGACGTTATTGCTTCAACCTCATAGGTTGTTATTTGTACAGGGGGTGTGGCTACACTAGCCGGGAATGTTTAAATACAGAGCAGCCAGTGCTTGTCCTTTGGCTCGAGTGGTTCGAATGATGGTTCTGGCTGGCGATCGTAACTAAGCTGAAGAATAAACCGCAATTCTTGCTGAATCACTCTCCGACTCTTTGTTAAGCGCACGACTTAACAATTGGCGACGAGGATGGGAT